>NW_026277069.1:0-120325 GCF_023373465.1 Oncorhynchus keta | reverse complement strand
CTGTACAGTACCAGTCTGTGTGGATGTGATTTGAGTGGTGGTCTGTACAGTACCAGTCTGTGTGGATGTGATTTGATTTGAGTGGTGGTCTGTACAGTACCAGTCTGTGTGGATGTGATTTGAGTGGTGGTCTGTACAGTACCAGTCTGTGTGGATGTGATTTGAGTGGTGGTCTGTACAGTACCAGTCTGTGTGGATGTGATTGGATTTGAGTGGTGGTCTGTACAGTACCAGTCTGTGTGGATGTGATTTGAGTGGTGGTCTGTACAGTACCAGTCTGTGTGGATGTGATTTGAGTGGTGGTCTGTACAGTACCAGTCTGTGTGGATGTGATTTGAGTGGTGGTCTGTACAGTACCAGTCTGTGTGGATGTGATTTGAGTGGAGTGGTGGTCTGTACAGTACCAGTCTGTGTGGATGTGATTTGAGTGGTGGTCTGTACAGTACCAGTCTGTGTGTGGATGTGATGTGATTTGAGTGGTGGTCTGTACAGTACCAGTCTGTGTGGATGTGATTTGAGTGGTGGTCTGTACAGTACCAGTCTGTGTGGATGTGATTTGAGTGGTGGTCTGTACAGTACCAGTCTGTGTGGATGTGATTTGAGTGGTGGTCTGTACAGTACCAGTCTGTGTGGATGTGATTTGAGTGGTGGTCTGTACAGTACCAGTCTGTGTGGATGTGATTTGAGTGGTGGTCTGTACAGTACCAGTCTGTGTGGATGTGATTTGAGTGGTGGTCTGTACAGTACCAGTCTGTGTGGATGTGATTTGAGTGGTGGTCTGTACAGTACCAGTCTGTGTGGATGTGATTTGAGTGGTGGTCTGTACAGTACCAGTCTGTGTGGATGTGATTTGAGTGGTGGTCTGTACAGTACCAGTCTGTGTGGATGTGATTTGAGTGGTGGTCTGTACAGTACCAGTCTGTGTGGATGTGATTTGAGTGGTGGTCTGTACAGTACCAGTCTGTGTGGAGTTGATTTGAGTGGTGGTCTGTACAGTACCAGTCTGTGTGGATGTGATTTGAGTGGTGGTCTGTACAGTACCAGTCTGTGTGGATGTGATTTGAGTGGTGGTCTGTACAGTACCAGTCTGTGTGGATGTGATTTGAGTGGTGGTCTGTACAGTACCAGTCTGTGTGGATGTGATTTGAGTGGTGGTCTGTACAGTACCAGTCTGTGTGGATGTGATTTGAGTGGTGGTCTGTACAGTACCAGTCTGTGTGGATGTGATTTGAGTGGTGGTCTGTACAGTACCAGTCTGTGTGGATGTGATTTGAGTGGTGGTCTGTACAGTACCAGTCTGTGTGTGGATGTGATTTGAGTGGTGGTCTGTACAGTACCAGTCTGTGTGTGGATGTGATGTGATTTGAGTGGTGGTCTGTACAGTACCAGTCTGTGTGGATGTGATTTGAGTGGTGGTCTGTACAGTACCAGTCTGTGTGGATGTGATTTGAGTGGTGGTCTGTACAGTACCAGTCTGTGTGGATTTGATTTGAGTGGTGGTCTGTACAGTACCAGTCTGTGTGGATGTGATTTGAGTGGTGGTCTGTACAGTACGGTGGTCTGTATAGTACCAGTCTGTGTGGATGTGATTTGAATGGTGGTCTGTACAGTACCAGTCTGTGTGGATGTGATTTGAGTGGTGGTCTGTACAGTACCAGTCTGTGTGGATGTGATTTGAGTGGTGGTCTGTACAGTACCAGTCTGTGTGGATGTGATTTGAGTGGTGGTCTGTACAGTACCAGTCTGTGTGGATGTGATTTGAGTGGTGGTCTGTACATTACCAGTCTGTGTGGATGTGATGGTGATGTGTGTGGATGTGATTTGAGTGGTGGTCTGTAAAGTACCAGTCTGTGTGGATGTGATTTGAGTGGTGGTCTGTACAGTACCAGTCTGTGTGTGGATGTGATGTTTTGAGTGGTGGTCTGTGCAGTACCAGTCTGTGTGGATGTGATTTGAGTGGTGGTCTGTACAGTACCAGTCTGTGTGGATGTGATTTGAGTGGTGGTCTGTACAGTACCGGTCTGTGTGGATGTGATTTGAGTGGTGGTCTGTACAGTACCAGTCTGTGTGGATGTGATTTGAGTGGTGGTCTGTACAGTACCAGTCTGTGTGGATGTGATTTGAGTGGTGGTCTGTACAGTACCAGTCTGTGTGGATGTGATGTGATTTGAGTGGTGGTCTGTACAGTACCAGTCTGTGTGGATGTGATTTGAGTGGTGGTCTGTACAGTACCAGTCTGTGTGGATGTGATTTGAGTGGTGGTCTGTACAGTACCAGTCTGTGTGGATTTGATTTGAGTGGTGGTCTGTACAGTACCAGTCTGTGTGGATGTGATTTGAGTGGTGGTCTGTACAGTACCAGTCTGTGTGTGGATGTGATTTGAGTGGTGGTCTGTACAGTACCAGTCTGTGTGGATGTGATTTGAGTGGTGGTCTGTACAGTACCAGTCTGTGTGGATGTGATTTGAGTGGTGGTCTGTAAAGTACCAGTCTGTGTGGATGTGATTTGAGTGGTGGTCTGTACAGTACCAGTCTGTGTGGATGTGATTTGAGTGGTGGTCTGTACAGTACCAGTCTGTGTGGATGTGATTTGAGTGGTGGTCTGTACAGTACCAGTCTGTGTGGATGTGATTTGAGTGGTGGTCTGTACAGTACCAGTCTGTGTGGATGTGATTTGAGTGGTGGTCTGTACAGTACCAGTCTGTGTGGATGTGATTTGAGTGGTGGTCTGTACAGTACCAGTCTGTGTGGATGTGATTTGAGTGGTGGTCTGTACAGTACCAGTCTGTGTGGATGTGATTTGAGTGGTGGTCTGTACAGTACCAGTCTGTGTGGATGTGATTTGAGTGGTGGTCTGTACAGTACCAGTCTGTGTGTGGATGTGATTTGAGTGGTGGTCTGTACAGTACCAGTCTGTGTGGATGTGATTTGAGTGGTGGTCTGTACAGTACCAGTCTGTGTGGATGTGATTTGAGTGGTGGTCTGTACAGTACAAGTCTGTGTGGATGTGATTTGAGTGGTGGTCTGTACAGTACCAGTCTGTGTGGATGTGATTTGAGTGGTGGTCTGTACAGTACCAGTCTGTGTGGATTTGATTTGAGTGGTGGTCTGTACAGTACCAGTCTGTGTGGATGTGATTTGAGTGGTGGTCTGTACAGTACCAGTCTGTGTGGATGTGATTTGAGTGGTGGTCTGTACAGTACCAGTCTGTGTGGATGTGATTTGAGTGGTGGTCTGTACAGTACCAGTCTGTGTGGATGTGATTTGAGTGGTGGTCTGTACAGTACCAGTCTGTGTGGATGTGATTTGATTTGAGTGGTGGTCTGTACAGTACCAGTCTGTGTGGATGTGATTTGAGTGGTGGTCTGTACAGGACCAGTCTGTGTGGATGTGATTTGAGTGGTGGTCTGTACAGTACCAGTCTGTGTGGATGTGATTTGAGTGGTGGTCTGTACAGTACCAGTCTGTGTGGATGTGATTTGAGTGGTGGTCTGTACAGTACCAGTCTGTGTGGATGTGATTTGAGTGGTGGTCTGTACAGTACCAGTCTGTGTGTGGATGTGATGTGATTTGAGTGGTGGTCTGTACAGTACCAGTCTGTGTGGATGTGATTTGAGTGGTGGTCTGTACAGTACCAGTCTGTGTGGATGTGATTTGAGTGGTGGTCTGTACAGTACCAGTCTGTGTGGATGTGATTTGAGTGGTGGTCTGTACAGTACCAGTCTGTGTGGATGTGATTTGAGTGGTGGTCTGTACAGTACCAGTCTGTGTGGATGTGATTTTTGAGTGGTGGTCTGTGCAGTACCAGTCTGTGTGGATGTGATTTGAGTGGTGGTCTGTACAGTACCAGTCTGTGTGGATGTGATTTGAGTGGTGGTCTGTACAGTACCAGTCTGTGTGGATTTGATTTGAGTGGTGGTCTGTACAGTACCAGTCTGTGTGGATGTGATTTGAGTGGTGGTCTGTACAGTACCAGTCTGTGTGTGGATGTGATGTGATTTGAGTGGTGGTCTGTGCAGTACCAGTCTGTGTGGATGTGATTTGAGTGGTAGTCTGTACAGTACCAGTCTGTGTGGATGTGATTTGAGTGGTGGTCTGTACAGTACCAGTCTGTGTGGATGTGATTTGATTTGAGTGGTGGTCTGTACAGTACCAGTCTGTGTGGATGTGATTTGAGTGGTGGTCTGTACAGTACCAGTCTGTGTGGATGTGATTTGAGTGGTGGTCTGTACAGTACCAGTCTGTGTGGATGTGATTTGATTTGAGTGGTGGTCTGTACAGTACCAGTCTGTGTGGATGTGATTTGAGTGGTGGTCTGTACAGTACCAGTCTGTGTGGATGTGATTTGAGTGGTGGTCTGTACATTACCAGTCTGTGTGGATGTGATTTGAGTGGTGGTCTGTACAGTACCAGTCTGTGTGGATGTGATTTGAGTGGTGGTCTGTACAGTACCAGTCTGTGTGGATGTGATTTGAGTGGTGGTCTGTACAGTACCAGTCTGTGTGTGGATGTGATGTGATTTGAGTGGTGGTCTGTCTGCAGTACCAGTCTGTGTGGATGTGATTTGAGTGGTGGTCTGTACAGTACAAGTCTGTGTGGATGTGATTTGAGTGGTGGTCTGTACAGTACCAGTCTGTGTGGATGTGATTTGAGTGGTGGTCTGTACAGTACCAGTCTGTGTGGATGTGATTTGAGTGGTGGTCTGTACAGTACCAGTCTGTGTGGATGTGATTTGAGTGGTGGTCTGTACAGTACCAGTCTGTGTGGATGTGATTTGAGTGGTGGTCTGTACATTACCAGTCTGTGTGGATGTGATTTGAGTGGTGGTCTGTACAGTACCAGTCTGTGTGGATGTGATTTGAGTGGTGGTCTGTACAGTACCAGTCTGTGTGGGATGTGATTTGAGTGGTGGTCTGTACAGTACCAGTCTGTGTGGATGTGATTTGAGTGGTGGTCTGTACAGTACCAGTCTGTGTGTGGATGTGATTTGAGTGGTGGTCTGTACAGTACCAGTCTGTGTGGATTTGATTTGAGTGGTGGTCTGTACAGTACCAGTCTGTGTGGATGTGATTTGAGTGGTGGTCTGTACAGTACCAGTCTGTGTGGATGTGATTTGAGTGGTGGTCTGTACAGTACCAGTCTGTGTGGATGTGATTTGAGTGGTGGTCTGTACATTACCAGTCTGTGTGGATGTGATTTGAGTGGTGGTCTGTACAGTACCAGTCTGTGTGGATGTGATTTGAGTGGTGGTCTGTACAGTACCAGTCTGTGTGGATGTGATTTGAGTGGTGGTCTGTACAGTACCAGTCTGTGTGGATGTGATTTGAGTGGTGGTCTGTACAGTACCAGTCTGTGTGTGGATGTGATTTGAGTGGTGGTCTGTACAGTACCAGTCTGTGTGGATTTGATTTGAGTGGTGGTCTGTACAGTACCAGTCTGTGTGGATGTGATTTGAGTGGTGGTCTGTACAGTACCAGTCTGTGTGGATGTGATTTGAGTGGTGGTCTGTACAGTACCAGTCTGTGTGTGGATGTGATGTGATTTGAGTGGTGGTCTGTGCAGTACCAGTCTGTGTGGATGTGATTTGAGTGGTGGTCTGTACAGTACAAGTCTGTGTGGATGTGATTTGAGTGGTGGTCTGTACAGTACCAGTCTGTGTGGATGTGATTTGAGTGGTGATCTGTACAGTACCAGTCTGTGTGGATTTGATTTGAGTGGTGGTCTGTACAGTACCAGTCTGTGTGGATGTGATTTGAGTGGTGGTCTGTACAGTACAAGTCGCTGTGGATGTGATTTGAGTGGTGGTCAGTACAGTACCAGTCTGTATGGATGTGATTTGAGTGGTGGTCTGTACAGTACCAGTCTGTGTGGATGTGATTTGAGTAGTAGTCTGTACAGTACCAGTCTGTGTGGATGTGATTTGATTTGAGTGGTGGTCTGTACAGTACCAGTCTGTGTGGATGTGATTTGAGTGGTGGTCTGTACAGGACCAGTCTGTGTGGATGTGATTTGAGTGGTGGTCTGTACAGTACCAGTCTGTGTGGATTTGATTTGAGTGGTGGTCTGTACAGTACCAGTATGTGTGGATGTGATTTGAGTGGTGGTCTGTACAGTACCAGTCTGTGTGTGGATGTGATTTGAGTGGTGGTCTGTACAGTACAAGTCTGTGTGTGGATGTGATGTGATTTGAGTGGTGGTCTGTACAGTACCAGTCTGTGTGGATTTGATTTGAGTGGTGGTCTGTACAGTACCAGTCTGTGTGGATGTGGTTTGAGTGGTGTTCTGTACAGTACCAGTCTGTGTGGATGTGATTTGAGTGGTGGTCTGTACAGTACCAGTCTGTGTGGATGTGATTTGAGTGGTGGTCTGTACAGTACCAGTCTGTGTGGATGTGATCTGAGTGGTGGTCTGTACATTACCAGTCTGTGTGGATGTGATTTTAGTGGTGGTCTGTATAGTACCAGTCTTTGTGGATGTGGTGGTCTGTACAGATTTTTGAGTGGTGGTCTTTACAGTACCAGTCTGTGTGGATGTGATTTGAGTGGTGGTCTGTACAGTACCAGTCTGTGTGGATGTGATTTGAGTGGTGGTCTGTACAGTACCAGTCTGTGTGGATGTGATTTGAGTAGTGGTCTGTACAGTACCAGTCTGTGTGGATGTGATTTGATTTGAGTGGTAGTCTGTACAGTACCAGTCTGTGTGGATGTGATTTGAGTGGTGGTCTGTACAGGACCAGTCTGTGTGGATGTGATTTGAGTGGTGGTCTGTACAGTACCAGTCTGTGTGGATGTGATTTGAGTGGTGGTCTGTACATTACCAGTCTGTGTGGATGTGATTTGAGTGGTGGTCTGTACAGTACCAGTCTGTGTGTGGATGTGATGTGATTTGAGTGGTGGTCTGTGCAGTACCAGTCTGTGTGGATGTGATTTGAGTGGTGGTCTGTACAGTACCAGTCTGTGTGGATGTGATTTGAGTGGTGTTCTGTACAGTACCAGTCTGTGTGGATGTGATTTGAGTGGTGGTCTGTACAGTACCAGTCTGTGTGTGGATGTGATGTGATTTGAGTGGTGGTCTGTGCAGTACCAGTCTGTGTGGATGTGATTTGAGTGGTGGTCTGTACAGTACCAGTCTGTGTGGATGTGATTTGAGTGGTGGTCTGTACAGTACCAGTCTGTGTGGATTTGATTTGAGTGGTGGTCTGTACAGTACCAGTCTGTGTGGATGTGATTTGAGTGGTGGTCTGTACAGTACCAGTCTGTGTGTGGATGTGATGTGATTTGAGTGGTGGTCTGTAAAGTACCAGTCTGTGTGGATGTGATTTGAGTGGTAGTCTGTACAGTACCAGTCTGTGTGGATGTGATTTGAGTGGTGGTCTGTACAGTACCAGTCTGTGTGGATGTGATTTGATTTGAGTGGTGGTCTGTATAGTACCAGTCTGTGTGGATGTGATTTGAGTGGTGGTCTGTACAGTACCAGTCTGTGTGGATCTGATTTGAGTGGTGGTCTGTACAGTACCAGTCTGTGTGGATGTGATTTGATTTGAGTGGTTGTCTGTACAGTACCAGTCTGTGTGGATGTGATTTGAGTGGTGGTCTGTACAGTACCAGTCTGTGTGGATGTGATTTGAGTGGTGGTCTGTACATTACCAGTCTGTGTGGATGTGATTTGAGTGGTGGTCTGTACAGTACCAGTCTGTGTGGATGTGATTTGAGTGGTGGTCTGTACAGTACCAGTCTGTGTGGATGTGGTTTGAGTGGTGGTCTGTACAGTACCAGTTTGTGTGTGGATGTGATGTGATTTGAGTGGTGGTCTGTGCAGTACCAGTCTGTGTGGATGTGATTTGAGTGGTGGTCTGTACAGTACAAGTCTGTGTGGATGTGATTTGAGTGGTGGTCTGTACAGTACCAGTCTGTGTGGATGTGATTTGAGTGGTGGTCTGTACAGTACCAGTCTGTGTGGATGTGATTTGAGTGGTGGTCTGTAAAGTACCAGTCTGTGTGGATGTGATTTGAGTGGTGGTCTGTACAGTACCAGTCTGTGTGGATGTGATTTGAGTGGTGGTCTGTGCAGTACCAGTCTGTGTGGATGTGATTTGAGTGGTGGTCTGTACAGTACCAGTCTGTGTGGATGTGATTTGAGTGGTGGTCTGTACAGTACCAGTCTGTGTGGATGTGATTTGAGTGGTGGTCTGTCCAGTACCAGTCTGTGTGGATGTGATTTGAGTGGTGGTCTGTACAGTACCAGTCTGTGTGTGGATGTGATTTGAGTGGTGGTCTGTACAGTACCAGTCTGTGTGGATTTGATTTGAGTGGTGGTCTGTACAGTACCAGTCTGTGTGGATGTGATTTGAGTGGTGGTCTGTAAAGTACCAGTCTGTGTGGATGTGATTTGAGTGGTGGTCTGTACAGTACCAGTCTGTGTGGATGTGATTTGAGTGGTGGTCTGTACAGTACCAGTCTGTGTGGATGTGATTTGAGTGGTGGTCTGTACAGTACCAGTCTGTGTGGATGTGATTTGAGTGGTGGTCTGTACAGTACCAGTCTGTGTGGATGTGATTTGAGTGGTGGTCTGTACAGTACCAGTCTGTGTGGATGTGATTTGAGTGGTGGTCTGTACAGTACCAGTCTGTGTGTGGATGTGATTTGAGTGGTGGTCTGTACAGTACCAGTCTGTGTGGATTTGATTTGAGTGGTGGTCTGTACAGTACCAGTCTGTGTGGATGTGATTTGAGTGGTGGTCTGTACAGTACCAGTCTGTGTGGATGTGATTTGAGTGGTGGTCTGTACAGTACCAGTCTGTGTGTGGATGTGATGTGATTTGAGTGGTGGTCTGTGCAGTACCAGTCTGTGTGGATGTGATTTGAGTGGTGGTCTGTACAGTACAAGTCTGTGTGGATGTGATTTGAGTGGTGGTCTGTACAGTACCAGTCTGTGTGGATGTGATTTGAGTGGTGATCTGTACAGTACCAGTCTGTGTGGATTTGATTTGAGTGGTGGTCTGTACAGTACCAGTCTGTGTGGATGTGATTTGAGTGGTGGTCTGTACAGTACAAGTCGCTGTGGATGTGATTTGAGTGGTGGTCAGTACAGTACCAGTCTGTGTGGATGTGATTTGAGTGGTGGTCTGTACAGTACCAGTCTGTGTGGATGTGATTTGAGTAGTGGTCTGTACAGTACCAGTCTGTGTGGATGTGATTTGATTTGAGTGGTGGTCTGTACAGTACCAGTCTGTGTGGATGTGATTTGAGTGGTGGTCTGTACAGGACCAGTCTGTGTGGATGTGATTTGAGTGGTGGTCTGTACAGTACCAGTCTGTGTGAATTTGATTTGAGTGGTGGTCTGTACACTACCAGTCTGTGTGGATGTGATTTGAGTGGTGGTCTGTACAGTACCAGTCTGTGTGTGGATGTGATTTGAGTGGTGGTCTGTACAGTACCAGTATGTGTGTGGATGTGATGTGATTTGAGTGGTGGTCTGTACAGTACCAGTCTGTGTGGATGTGATTTGAGTGGTGGTCTGTACAGTACCAGTCTGTGTGGATGTGGTTTGAGTGGTGTTCTGTACAGTACCAGTCTGTGTGGATGTGATTTGAGTGGTGGTCTGTACTGTACCAGTCTGTGTGGATGTGATTTGAGTGGTGGTCTGTACAGTACCAGTCTGTGTGGATGTGATTTGAGTGGTGGTCTGTACATTACCAGTCTGTGTGGATGTGATTTGAGTGGTGGTCTGTACAGTACCAGTCTGTGTGGATGTGATTTGAGTGGTGGTCTGTACAGTACCAGTCTGTGTGTGGATGTGATTTGAGTGGTGGTCTGTACAGTACCAGTCTGTGTGGATGTGATTTGAGTGGTGGTCTGTACAGTACCAGTCTGTGTGGATGTGATTTGAGTAGTGGTCTGTACAGTACCAGTCTGTGTGGATGTGATTTGATTTGAGTGGTGGTCTGTACAGTACCAGTCTGTGTGGATGTGATTTGAGTGGTGGTCTGTACAGGACCAGTCTGTGTGGATGTGATTTGAGTGGTGGTCTGTACAGTACCAGTCTGTGTGGATTTGATTTGAGTGGTGGTCTGTACAGTACCAGTCTGTGTGGATGTGATTTGAGTGGTGGTCTGTACAGTACCAGTCTGTGTGTGGATGTGATTTGAGTGGTGGTCTGTACAGTACCAGTCTGTGTGTGGATGTGATGTGATTTGAGTGGTGGTCTGTACAGTACCAGTCTGTGTGGATTTGATTTGAGTGGTGGTCTGTACAGTACCAGTCTGTGTGGATGTGATTTGAGTGGTGGTCTGTACAGTACCAGTCTGTGTGGATTTGATTTGAGTGGTGGTCTGTACAGTACCAGTCTGTGTGGATGTGATTTGAGTGGTGATCTGTACAGTACCAGTCTGTGTGGATGTGATTTGAGTGGTGGTCTGTACAGTACCAGTCTGTGTGTGGATGTGATGTGATTTGAGTGGTGGTCTGTGCAGTACCAGTCTGTGTGGATGTGATTTGAGTGGTGGTCTGTCTGTACATTACCAGTCTGTGTGTGGATGTGATTTGAGTGGTGGTCTGTACAGTACCAGTCTATGTGGATTTGATTTGAGTGGTGGTCTGTACAGTACCAGTCTGTGTGGATGTGATTTGAGTGGTGGTCTGTACAGTACCAGTCTGTGTGGATGTGATTTGAGTGGTGGTCTGTACAGTACCAGTCTGTGTGTGGATGTGATGTGATTTGAGTGGTGGTCTGTGCAGTACCAGTCTGTGTGGATGTGATTTGAGTGGTGGTCTGTCTGTACATTACCAGTCTGTGTGGATGTGATTTGAGTGGTGGTCTGTACAGTACCAGTCTGTGTGGATGTGATTTGAGTGGTGGTCTGTACAGTACCAGTCTGTGTGGATGTGATTTGAGTGGTGGTCTGTATAGTACCAGTCTGTGTGGATGTGATTTGAATGGTGGTCTGTACAGTACCTGTCTGTGTGGATGTGATTTGAGTGGTGGTCTGTACAGTACCAGTCTGTGTGGATGTGATTTGAGTGGTGGTCTGTACAGTACCAGTCTGTGTGGATGTGATTTGAGTGGTGGTCTGTACAGTACCAGTCTGTGTGGATGTGATTTGAGTGGTGGTCTGTACATTACCAGTCTGTGTGGATGTGATTTGAGTGGTGGTCTGTATAGTACCAGTCTGTGTGGATGTGATTTGAGTGGTGGTCTGTACAGTACCAGTCTGTGTGGATGTGATTTGAGTGGTGGTCTGTACAGTACCAGTCTGTGTGGATGTGATTTGAGTGGTGGTCTGTACAGTACCATTCTGTGTGGATGTGATTTGAGTGGTGGTCTGTACAGTACCAGTCTGTGTGGATGTGATTTGAGTGGTGGTCTGTACAGTACCAGTCTGTGTGGATGTGATTTGAGTGGTGGTCTGTACAGTACCAGTCTGTGTGTGGATGTGATGTGATTTGAGTGGTGGTCTGTGCAGTACCAGTCTGTGTGGATGTGATTTGAGTGGTGGTCTGTACAGTACAAGTCTGTGTGGATGTGATTTGAGTGGTGGTCTGTACAGTACCAGTCTGTGTGGATGTGATTTGAGTGGTGGTCTGTACAGGACCGGTCTGTGTGGATGTGATTTGAGTGGTGGTCTGTACAGTACCAGTCTGTGTGGATTTGATTTGAGTGGTGGTCTGTACAGTACCAGTCTGTGTGTGGATGTGATTTGATTTGAGTGGTGGTCTGTACAGTACCAGTCTGTGTGTGGATGTGATGTGATTTGAGTTGTGGTCTGTACAGTACCAGTCTGTGTGGATTTGATTTGAGTGGTGGTCTGTACAGTACCAGTCTGTGTGGATGTGGTTTGAGTGGTGTTCTGTACAGTACCAGTCTGTGTGGATGTGATTTGAGTGGTGGTCTGTACAGTACCAGTCTGTGTGGATGTGATTTGAGTGGTGGTCTGTACAGTACCAGTCTGTGTGGATGTGATTTGAGTGATGGTCTGTACATTACCAGTCTGTGTGGATGTGATTTGAGTGATGGTCTGTACATTACCAGTCTGTGTGGATGTGATGTGATTTGAGTTGTGGTCTGTACAGTACCAGTCTGTGTGGATTTGATTTGAGTGGTGGTCTGTATAGTACCAGTCTGTGTGGATGTGATTTGAGAGGTGGTCTGTACTGTACCAGTCTGTGTGGATGTGATTTGAGTGGTGGTCTGTACAGTACCAGTCTGTGTGGATGTGATTTGAGTGGTGGTCTGTATTACCAGTCTGTGTGGATGTGATTTGAGTGGTGGTCTGTACAGTACCAGTCTGTGTGGATTTGATTTGAGTGGTGGTCTGTACAGTACCTGTCTGTGTGGATGTGATTTGAGTGGTGGTCTGTACAGTACCAGTCTGTGTGTGGATGTGATTTGAGTGGTGGTCTGTACAGTACCAGTCTGTGTGTGGTTGTGTTGTGATTTGGGTGGTGGTCTGTACAGTACCAGTCTGTGTGGATGTGATTTGAGTGGTGGTCTGTACAGTACCAGTCTGTGTGTGGATGTGATTTGAGTGGTGGTCTGTACAGTACCAGTCTGTGTGGATTTGATTTGAGTGGTGGTCTGTACAGTACCAGTCTGTGTGGATGTGATTTGAGTGGTGGTCTGTACAGTACCAGTCTGTGTGGATGTGATTTCAGTGGTGGTCTGTACAGTACCAGTCTGTGTGTGGATGTGATGTGATTTGAGTGGTGGTCTGTGCAGTACCAGTCTGTGTGGATGTGATTTGAGTGGTGGTCTGTCTGTACATTACCAGTCTGTGTGGATGTGATTTGAGTGGTGGTCTGTACAGTACCAGTCTGTGTGGATGTGATTTGAGTGGTGGTCTGTATAGTACCAGTCTGTGTGGATGTGATTTGAGTGGTGGTCTGTACAGTACCAGTCTGTGTGGATGTGATTTGAGTGGTGGTCTGTACAGTACCAGTCTGTGTAGATGTGATTTGAGTGGTGGTCTGTACAGTACCAGTCTGTGTGGATGTGATTTGTGTGGTGGTCTGTACAGTACCAGTCTGTGTGGATGTGATTTGAGTGGTGGTCTGTACATTACCAGTCTGTGTGGATGTGATTTGAGTGGTAGTCTGTATAGTACCAGTCTGTGTGGATGTGATTTGAGTGGTGGTCTGTACAGTACCAGTCTGTGTGGATGTGATTTGAGTTGTGGTCTGTACAGTACCAGTCTGTGTGGATGTGATTTGAGTGGTGGTCTGTACAGTACCAGTCTGTGTGGATGTGATTTGAGTGGTGGTCTGTACAGTACCAGTCTGTGTGTGGATGTGATGTGATTTGAGTGGTGGTCTGTGCAGTACCAGTCTGTGTGGATGTGATTTGAGTGGTGGTCTGTCTGTACATTACCAGTCTGTGTGGATGTGATTTGAGTGGTGGTCTGTACAGTACCAGTCTGTGTGGATGTGATTTGAGTGGTGGTCTGTACAGTACCAGTCTGTGTGGATGTGATTTGAGTGGTGGTCTGTATAGTACCAGTCTGTGTGGATGTGATTTGAGTGGTGGTCTGTACAGTACCAGTCTGTGTGGATGTGATTTGAGTGGTGGTCTGTACAGTACCAGTCTGTGTGGATGTGATTTGAGTGGTGGTCTGTACAGTACCAGTCTGTGTGGATGTGATTTGAGTGGTGGTCTGTACAGTACCAGTCTGTGTGGATGTGATTTGAGTGGTGGTCTGTACATTACCAGTCTGTGTGGATGTGATTTGAGTGGTGGTCTGTATAGTACCAGTCTGTGTGGATGTGATTTGAGTGGTGGTCTGTACAGTACCAGTCTGTGTGGATGTGATTTGAGTGGTGGTCTGTACAGTACCAGTCTGTGTGGATGTGATTTGAGTGGTGGTCTGTCTGTACATTACCAGTCTGTGTGGATGTGATTTGAGTGGTGGTCTGTACAGTACCAGTCTGTGTGGATGTGATTTGAGTGGTGGTCTGTACAGTACCAGTCTGTGTGGATGTGATTTGAGTGGTGGTCTGTACATTACCAGTCTGTGTGGATGTGATTTGAGTGGTGGTCTGTACAGTACCAGTCTGTGTGGATGTGATTTGAGTGGTGGTCTGTACAGTACCATTCTGTGTGGATGTGATTTGAGTGGTGGTCTGTACAGTACCAGTCTGTGTGGATGTGATTTGAGTGGTGGTCTGTACAGTACCAGTCTGTGTGGATGTGATTTGAGTGGTGGTCTGTACAGTACCAGTCTGTGTGTGGATGTGATGTGATTTGAGTGGTGGTCTGTGCAGTACCAGTCTGTGTGGATGTGATTTGAGTGGTGGTCTGTACAGTACAAGTCTGTGTGGATGTGATTTGAGTGGTGGTCTGTACAGTACCAGTCTGTGTGGATGTGATTTGAGTGGTGGTCTGTACAGGACCAGTCTGTGTGGATGTGATTTGAGTGGTGGTCTGTAGAGTACCAGTCTGTGTGGATTTGATTTGAGTGGTGGTCTGTACAGTACCAGTCTGTGTGTGGATGTGATGTGATTTGAGTGGTGGTCTGTCTGTACATTACCAGTCTGTGTGGATGTGATTTGAGTGGTGGTCTGTACAGTACCAGTCTGTGTGGATGTGATTTGAGTGGTGGTCTGTACAGTACCAGTCTGTGTGGATGTGATTTGAGTGGTGGTCTGTATATTACCAGTCTGTGTGGATGTGATTTGAGTGGTGGTCTGTACAGTACCAGTCTGTGTGTGGATGTGATTTGAGTGGTGGTCTGTACAGTACCAGTCTGTGTGGATTTGATTTGAGTGGTGGTCTGTACAGTACCAGTCTGTGTGGATGTGATTTGAGTGGTGGTCTGTACAGTACCAGTCTGTGTGGATGTGATTTGAGTGGTGGTCTGTACAGTACCAGTCTGTGTGTGGATGTGATGTGATTTGAGTGGTGGTCTGTGCAGTACCAGTCTGTGTGGATGTTATTTGAGTGGTGGTCTGTACAGGACCAGTCTGTGTGGATGTGATTTGAGTGGTGGTCTGTACAGTACCAGTCTGTGTGGATTTGATTTGAGTGGTGGTCTGTACAGTACCAGTCTGTGTGTGGATGTGATTTGATTTGAGTGGTGGTCTGTACAGTACCAGTCTGTGTGTGGATGTGATGTGATTTGAGTGGTGGTCTGTACAGTACCAGTCTGTGTGGATTTGATTTGAGTGGTGGTCTGTACAGTACCAGTCTGTGTGGATGTGATTTGAGTGGTGTTCTGTACAGTACCAGTCTGTGTGGATGTGATTTGAGTGGTGGTCTGTACATTACCAGTCTGTGTGGATGTGATTTGAGTGGTGGTCTGTATAGTACCAGTCTGTGTGGATGTGATTTGAGTGGTGGTCTGTACAGTACCAGTCTGTGTGGATGTGATTTGAGTGGTGGTCTGTACAGTACCAGTCTGTGTGGATGTGATTTGAGTGGTGGTCTGTACAGTACCAGTCTGTGTGGATGTGATTTGAGTGGTGGTCTGTCTGTGTGGATGTGATTTGAGTGGTGGTCTGTACAGTACCAGTCTGTGTGGATGTGATTTGAGTGGTGGTCTGTACAGTACCAGTCTGTGTGGATGTGATTTGAGTGGTGGTCTGTACAGTACCAGTCTGTGTGGATGTGATTTGAGTGGTGGTCTGTACAGTACCAGTCTGTGTGGATGTGATTTGAGTGGTGGTCCAGTCTCTGTGTGGATGTGATTTTTGAGTGGTGGTCTGTACAGTACCAGTCTGTGTGGATGTGATTTGAGTGGTGGTCTGTACAGTACCAGTCTGTGTGGATGTGATTTGAGTGGTGGTCTGTACAGTACCAGTCTGTGTGGATGTGATTTGAGTGGTGGTCTGTACAGTACCAGTCTGTGTGGATTTGATTTGAGTGGTGGTCTGTACAGTACCAGTCTGTGTGGATGTGATTTGAGTGGTGGTCTGTACAGTACCAGTCTGTGTGGATGGGATTTGAGTGGTGGTCTGTACAGTACCAGTCTGTGTGGTGATGTGATTTGAGTGGTGGTCTGTACAGTACCAGTCTGTGTGGATGTGATTTGAGTGGTGGTCTGTACAGTACCAGTCTGTGTGGATGTGATTTGAGTGGTGGTCTGTACAGTACCAGTCTGTGTGGATGTGATTTGAGTGGTGGTCTGTACAGTACCAGTCTGTGTGGATGTGATTTGAGTGGTGGTCTGTACAGTACCAGTCTGTGTGGATGGATTTGTGATTTGATGTGATTTGTGGTGGTCTGTACAGTACCAGTCTGTGTGGATGTGATTTGAGTGGTGGTCTGTACAGTACCAGTCTGTGTGGATGTGATTTGAGTGGTGGTCTGTACAGTACCAGTCTGTGTGGATGTGATTTGAGTGGTGGTCTGTACAGTACCAGTCTGTGTGGATGTGATTTGAGTGGTGGTCTGTACAGTACCAGTCTGTGTGGATGTGATTTGAGTGGTGGTCTGTACAGTACCAGTCTGTGTGGATGTGATTTTTGAGTGTGGTCTGTATAGTACCAGTCTGTGTGGATGTGATTTGAGTGGTGGTCTGTACAGTACCTGTATGGATGTGATTTGAGTGGTGGTCTGTATGTCTGATGTGATTTGAGTGGTGGTCTGTACAGTACCAGTCTGTGTGGATTTGATTTGAGTGGTGGTCTGTACAGTACCAGTCTGTGTGTGGATGTGATTTGATTTGAGTGGTGGTCTGTACAGTACCAGTCTGTGTGTGGATGTGATGTGATTTGAGTGGTGGTCTGTACTGTACCAGTCTGTGTGGATTTGATTTGAGTGGTAGTCTGTACAGTACCAGTCTGTGTGGATGTGATTTGAGTGGTGGTCTGTACAGTACCAGTCTGTGTGGATGTGATTTGAGTGGTGGTCTGTACAGTACCAGTCTGTGTGGATGTGATTTGAGTGGTGGTCTGTACAGTACCAGTCTGTGTGGATGTGATTTGAGTGATGGTCTGTACATTACCAGTCTGTGTGGATGTTATTTGAGTGGTGGTCTGTATAGTACCAGTCTGTGTGGATGTGATTTGAGTGGTGGTCTGTACAGTACCAGTCTGTGTGGATGTGATTTGAGTGGTGGTCTGTACAGTACCAGTCTGTGTGGATGTGATTTGAGTGGTGGTCTGTATAGTACCAGTCTGTGTGGATGTGATTTGAGTGGTGGTCTGTACAGTACCAGTCTGTGTGGATGTGATTTGAGTGGTGGTCTGTACAGTACCAGTCTGTGTGGATGTGATTTGAGTGGTGGTCTGTACAGTACCAGTCTGTGTGGATGTGATTTGAGTGGTGGTCTGTCTGTACATTACCAGTCTGTGTGGATGTGATTTGAGTGGTGGTCTGTACAGTACCAGTCTGTGTGGATGTGATTTGAGTGGTGGTCTGTATAGTACCAGTCTGTGTGGATGTGATTTGAGTGGTGGTCTGTACAGTACCAGTCTGTGTGGATGTGATTTGAGTGGTGGTCTGTACAGTACCAGTCTGTGTAGATGTGATTTGAGTGGTGGTCTGTACAGTACCAGTCTGTGTGGATGTGATTTGAGTGGTGGTCTGTACAGTACCAGTCTGTGTGGATGTGATTTGAGTGGTGGTCTGTACAATACCAGTCTGTGTGGATGTGATTTGAGTGGTGGTCTGTATAGTACCAGTCTGTGTGGATGTGATTTGAGTGGTGGTCTGTACAGTACCAGTCTGTGTGGATGTGATTTGAGTGGTGGTCTGTACAGTACCAGTCTGTGTGGATGTGATTTGAGTGGTGGTCTGTATAGTACCAGTCTGTGTGGATGTGATTTGAGTGGTGGTCTGTACAGTACCAGTCTGTGTGGATGTGATTTGAGTGGTGGTCTGTACAGTACCAGTCTGTGTGGATGTGATTTGAGTGGTGGTCTGTACAGTACCAGTCTGTATGGATGTGATTTGAGTGGTGGTCTGTACAGGACCAGTCTGTGTGGATGTGATTTGAGTGGTGGTCTGTACAGTACCAGTCTGTGTGGATTTGATTTGAGTGGTGGTCTGTACAGTACCAGTCTGTGTGTGGATGTGATTTGATTTGAGTGGTGGTCTGTACAGTACCAGTCTGTGTGTGGATGTGATGTGATTTGAGTGGTGGTCTGTACTGTACCAGTCTGTGTGGATTTGATTTGAGTGGTAGTCTGTACAGTACCAGTCTGTGTGGATGTGATTTGAGTGGTGTTCTGTACAGTACCAGTCTGTGTGGATGTGATTTGAGTGGTGGTCTGTACAGTACCAGTCTGTGTGGATGTGATTTGAGTGGTGGTCTGTACAGTACCAGTCTGTGTGGATGTGATTTGAGTGATGGTCTGTACATTACCAGTCTGTGTGGATGTTATTTGAGTGGTGGTCTGTATAGTACCAGTCTGTGTGGATGTGATTTGAGTGGTGGTCTGTACAGTACCAGTCTGTGTGGATGTGATTTGAGTGGTGGTCTGTACAGTACCAGTCTGTGTGGATGTGATTTGAGTGGTGGTCTGTATAGTACCAGTCTGTGTGGATGTGATTTGAGTGGTGGTCTGTACAGTACCAGTCTGTGTGGATGTGATTTGAGTGGTGGTCTGTCTGTACATTACCAGTCTGTGTGGATGTGATTTGAGTGGTGGTCTGTACAGTACCAGTCTGTGTGGATGTGATTTGAGTGGTGGTCTGTCTGTACATTACCAGTCTGTGTGGATGTGATTTGAGTGGTGGTCTGTACAGTACCAGTCTGTGTGGATGTGATTTGAGTGGTGGTCTGTATAGTACCAGTCTGTGTGGATGTGATTTGAGTGGTGGTCTGTACAGTACCAGTCTGTGTGGATGTGATTTGAGTGGTGGTCTGTACAGTACCAGTCTGTGTAGATGTGATTTGAGTGGTGGTCTGTACAGTACCAGTCTGTGTGGATGTGATTTGAGTGGTGGTCTGTACAGTACCAGTCTGTGTGGATGTGATTTGAGTGGTGGTCTGTACATTACCAGTCTGTGTGGATGTGATTTGAGTGGTGGTCTGTATAGTACCAGTCTGTGTGGATGTGATTTGAGTGGTGGTCTGTACAGTACCAGTCTGTGTGGATGTGATTTGAGTGGTTGTCTGTACAGTACCAGTCTGTGTGGATGTGATTTGAGTGGTGGTCTGTACAGTACCAGTCTGTGTGGATGTGATTTGAGTGGTGGTCTGTACATTACCAGTCTGTGTGGATGTGATTTGAGTGGTGGTCTGTACAGTACCAGTCTGTGTGGATGTGATTTGAGTGGTGGTCTGTACAGTACCAGTCTGTGTGGATGTGATTTGAGTGGTGGTCTGTCTGTACATTACCAGTCTGTGTGGATGTGATTTGAGTGGTGGTCTGTATAGTACCAGTCTGTGTGGATGTGATTTGAGTGGTGGTCTGTACAGTACCAGTCTGTGTGGATGTGATTTGAGTGGTGGTCTGTACATTACCAGTCTGTGTGGATGTGATTTGAGTGGTGGTCTGTACAGTACCAGTCTGTGTGGATGTGATTTGAGTGGTGGTCTGTACAGTACCAGTCTGTGTGGATGTGATTTGAGTGGTGGTCTGTACAGGACCAGTCTGTGTGGATGTGATTTGAGTGGTGGTCTGTACAGTACCAGTCTGTGTGGATTTGATTTGAGTGGTGGTCTGTACAGTATTGTGTGGATGTGATTTGAGTGGTGGTCTGTACAGTACCAGTCTGTGTGTGGATGTGATTTGAGTGGTGGTCTGTACAGTACCAGTCTGTGTGGATGTGATGTGATTTGAGTGGTAGTCTGTACAGTACCAGTCTGTGTGGATGTGATTTGAGTGGTGTTCTGTACAGTACCAGTCTGTGTGGATGTGATTTGAGTGGTGGTCTGTACAGTACCAGTCTGTGTGGATGTGATTTGAGTGGTGGTCTGTACAGTACCAGTCTGTGTGGATGTGATTTGAGTGATGGTCTGTACATTACCAGTCTGTGTGGATGTTATTTGAGTGGTGGTCTGTATAGTACCAGTCTGTGTGGATGTGATTTGAGTGGTGGTCTGTACAGTACCAGTCTGTGTGGATGTGATTTGAGTGGTGGTCTGTACAGTACCAGTCTGTGTGGATGTGATTTGAGTGGTGGTCTGTATAGTACCAGTCTGTGTGGATGTGATTTGAGTGGTGGTCTGTACAGTACCAGTCTGTGTGGATGTGATTTGAGTGGTGGTCTGTACAGTACCAGTCTGTGTGGATGTGATTTGAGTGGTGGTCTGTACAGTACCAGTCTGTGTGGATGTGATTTGAGTGGTGGTCTGTCTGTACATTACCAGTCTGTGTGGATGTGATTTGAGTGGTGGTCTGTACAGTACCAGTCTGTGTGGATGTGATTTGAGTGGTGGTCTGTATAGTACCAGTCTGTGTGGATGTGATTTGAGTGGTGGTCTGTACAGTACCAGTCTGTGTGGATGTGATTTGAGTGGTGGTCTGTACAGTACCAGTCTGTGTAGATGTGATTTGAGTGGTGGTCTGTACAGTACCAGTCTGTGTGGATGTGATTTGAGTGGTGGTCTGTACAGTACCAGTCTGTGTGGATGTGATTTGAGTGGTGGTCTGTACATTACCAGTCTGTGTGGATGTGATTTGAGTGGTGGTCTGTATAGTACCAGTCTGTGTGGATGTGATTTGAGTGGTGGTCTGTACAGTACCAGTCTGTGTGGATGTGATTTGAGTGGTGGTCTGTACAGTACCAGTCTGTGTGGATGTGATTTGAGTGGTGGTCTGTACAGTACCAGTCTGTGTGGATGTGATTTGAGTGGTGGTCTGTACATTACCAGTCTGTGTGGATGTGATTTGAGTGGTGGTCTGTACAGTACCAGTCTGTGTGGATGTGATTTGAGTGGTGGTCTGTACAGTACCAGTCTGTGTGGATGTGATTTGAGTGGTGGTCTGTATGTACCAGTCTGTGTGGATGTGATTTGAGTGGTGGTCTGTACAGTACCAGTCTGTGTGGATGTGATTTGAGTGGTGGTCTGTACAGTACCAGTCTGTGTGGATGTGATTTGAGTGGTGGTCTGTACAGTACCAGTCTGTGTGGATGTGATTTTAGTGGTGGTCTGTACAGTACCAGTCTGTGTGGATGTGATTTGAGTGGTGGTCTGTACAGTACCATTCTGTGTGGATGTGATTTGAGTGGTGGTCTGTACAGTACCAGTCTGTGTGGATGTGATTTGAGTGGTGGTCTGTACAGTACCAGTCTGTGTGGGATGTGATTTGAGTGGTGGTCTGTACAGTACCAGTCTGTGTGGATGTGATTTGAGTGGTGGTCTGTACAGTACCAGTCTGTGTGTGGATGTACAGTGAGTCTGTGTGGATGTGGTGGTGGTCTGTACAGTACCAGTCTGTGTGATGTGATTTGAGTGGTGGTCTGTACAGTACCAGTCTGTGTGGATGTGATTTGAGTGGTGGTCTGTGCAGTACCAGTCTGTGTGATGTGATTTGAGTGGTGGTCTGTACAGTACCAGTCTGTGTGGATGTGATTTGAGTGGTGGTCTGTACAGTACCAGTCTGTGTGGATTTGATTTGAGTGGTGGTCTGTACAGTACCAGTCTGTGTGGATGTGATTTGAGTGGTGGTCTGTACAGTACCAGTCTGTGTGGATGTGATTTGAGTGGTGGTCTGTACAGTACCAGTCTGTGTGGATGTGATTTGATTTGTGTGGTGGATCTGTACAGTACCAGTCTGTGTGTGTGATTTGATGTGATGTGTGGATTTGAGTGGTGGTCTGTACAGTACCAGTCTGTGTGGATTTGATTTGAGTGGTGGTCTGTACAGTACCAGTCTGTGTGGATGTGATTTGAGTGGTGGTCTGTACAGTACCAGTCTGTGTGGATGTGATGATTTGAGTGGTGGTCTGTACAGTACCAGTCTGTGTGGATTTGATTTGAGTTGTGGTCTGTACAGTACCAGTCTGTGTGGATGTGATTTGAGTGGTGTTCTGTACAGTACCAGTCTGTGTGGATGTGATTTGAGTGGTGGTCTGTACAGTACCAGTCTGTGTGGATGTGATTTGAGTGGTGGTCTGTACAGTACCAGTCTGTGTGGATGTGATTTGAGTGATGGTCTGTACATTACCAGTCTGTGTGGATGTGATTTGAGTGGTGGTCTGTACAGTACCAGTCTGTGTGGATGTGATTTGAGTGGTGGTCTGTACAGTACCAGTCTGTGTGGATGTGATTTGAGTGGTGGTCTGTATAGTACCAGTCTGTGTGGATGTGATTTGAGTGGTGGTCTGTACAGTACCAGTCTGTGTGGATGTGATTTGAGTGGTGGTCTGTACAGTACCAGTCTGTGTGGATGTGATTTGAGTGGTGGTCTGTACAGTACCAGTCTGTGTGGATGGATTTGTGATTTGATTTGTGGTGGTCTGTACAGTACCAGTCTGTGTGGATGTGATTTGAGTGGTGGTCTGTACAGTACCAGTCTGTGTGGATGTGATTTGAGTGGTGGTCTGTACAGGACCAGTCTGTGTGGATGTGATTTGAGTGGTGGTCTGGTACAGTACCAGTCTGTGTGGATTTGATTTGAGTGGTGGTCTGTACAGTACCAGTCTGTGTGTGGATGTGATTTGATTTGAGTGGTGGTCTGTACAGTACCAGTCTGTGTGGATGTGATGTGATTTGAGTGGTGGTCTGTACAGTACCAGTCTGTGTGGATTTGATTTGAGTGGTGGTCTGTACAGTACCAGTCTTTGTGGATGTGATTTGAGTGGTGTTCTGTACAGTACCAGTCTGTGTGGATGTGATTTGAGTGGTGGTCTGTACAGTACCAGTCTGTGTGGATGTGATTTGAGTGGTGGTCTGTACAGTACCAGTCTGTGTGGATGTGATTTGAGTGATGGTCTGTACATTACCAGTCTGTGTGGATGTGATTTGAGTGGTGGTCTGTATAGTACCAGTCTGTGTGGATGTGATTTGAGTGGTGGTCTGTACAGTACCAGTCTGTGTGGATGTGATTTGAGTGGTGGTCTGTACAGTACCAGTCTGTGTGGATGTGATTTGAGTGGTGGTCTGTATAGTACCAGTCTGTGTGGATGTGATTTGAGTGGTGGTCTGTACAGTACCAGTCTGTGTGGATGTGATTTGAGTGGTGGTCTGTACAGTACCAGTCTGTGTGGATGTGATTTGAGTGGTGGTCTGTCTGTACATTACCAGTCTGTGTGGATGTGATTTGAGTGGTGGTCTGTCTGTACATTACCAGTCTGTGTGGATGTGATTTGAGTGGTGGTCTGTACAGTACCAGTCTGTGTGGATGTGATTTGAGTGGTGGTCTGTACAGTACAAGTCTGTGTGGATGTGATTTGAGTGGTGGTCTGTACAGTACCAGTCTGTGTGGATGTGATTTGAGTGGTGGTCTGTACAGTACCAGTCTGTGTGGATGTGATTTGAGTGGTGGTCTGTATAGTACCAGTCTGTGTGGATGTGATTTGAGTGGTGGTCTGTACAGTACCAGTCTGTGTGGATGTGATTTGAGTGGTGGTCTGTACAGTACCAGTCTGTGTGGATGTGATTTGAGTGGTGGTCTGTACATTACCAGTCTGTGTGGATGTGATTTGGAGGGTGGTCTGTACAGTACCAGTCTGTGTGGATGTGATTTGAGTGGTGGTCTGTACAGTACCAGTCTGTGTGGATTTGATTTGAGTGGTGGTCTGTACAGTACCAGTCTGTGTGGATGTGATTTGAGTGGTGGTCTGTACAGTACCAGTCTGTGTGGATGTGATTTGAGTGGTGGTCTGTACAGTACCAGTCTGTGTGGATGTGATTTGAGTGGTGGTCTGTACAGTACAAGTCTGTGTGGATGTGATTTGAGTGGTGGTCTGTACAGTACCAGTCTGTGTGGATGTGATTTGAGTGGTCTGTACTGTACTAGTCTGTGTGTGGATGTGATGTGATTTGAGTGGTGGTCTGTACAGTACCAGTCTGTGTGGATGTGATTTGAGTGGTGGTCTGTACAGTACAAGTCTGTGTGGATGTGATTTGAGTGGTGGTCAGCACAGTACCAGTCTGTATGGATGTGATTTGAGTGGTGCTCTGTACAGTACCAGTCTGTGTGGATGTGATTTGATTTGAGTGGTGGTCTGTACAGTACAAGTCTGTGTGGATGTGATTTGAGTGGTGGTCTGTACAGTACCAGTCTGTGGATGTGATTTGATTTGAGTGGTGGTCTGTATAGTACCAGTCTGTGTGGATGTGATTTGATTTGAGTGGTGGTCTGTACAGTACCAGTCTGTGTGGATGTGATTTGAGCGGTGGTCTGTACAGTACCAGTCTGTGTGGATGTGATTTGAGTGGTGGTCTGTACAGTACCAGTCTGTGTGGATGTGATTTGATTTGAGTGGTGGTCTGTGCAGTACCAGTCTGTGTGGATGTGATTTGAGTGGTGGTCTGTACAGTACAAGTCTGTGTGGATGTGATTTGAGTGGTGGTCTGTACAGTACCAGTCTGTGTGGATGTGATTTGAGTTGTGGTCTGTACAGTACCAGTCTGTGTGGATTTGATTTGAGTGGTGGTCTGTACAGTACCAGTCTTTGTGGATGTGATTTGAGTGGTGTTCTGTACAGTACCAGTCTGTGTGGATGTGATTTGAGTGGTGGTCTGTACAGTACCAGTCTGTGTGGATGTGATTTGAGTGGTGGTCTGTACAGTACCAGTCTGTGTGGATGTGATTTGAGTGATGGTCTGTACATTACCAGTCTGTGTGGATGGATTTGAGTGGTGGTCTGTATAGTACCAGTCTGTGTGGATGTGATTTGAGTGGTGGTCTGTACAGTACCAGTCTGTGTGGATGTGATTTGAGTGGTGGTCTGTACAGTACCAGTCTGTGTGGATGTGATTTGAGTGGTGGTCTGTATAGTACCAGTCTGTGTGGATGTGATTTGAGTGGTGGTCTGTACAGTACCAGTCTGTGGGATGTGATTTGAGTGGTGGTCTGTACAGTACCAGTCTGTGTGGATGTGATTTGAGTGGTCTGTCTGTACATTACCAGTCTGTGTGGATGTGATTTGAGTGGTGGTCTGTCTGTACATTACCAGTCTGTGTGGATGTGATTTGAGTGGTGGTCTGTACAGTACCAGTCTGTGTGGATGTGATTTGAGTGGTGGTCTGTACAGTACAAGTCTGTGTGGATGTGATTTGAGTGGTGGTCTGTACAGTACCAGTCTGTGTGGATGTGATTTGAGTGGTGGTCTGTACAGTACCAGTCTGTGTGGATGTGATTTGAGTGGTGGTCTGTATAGTACCAGTCTGTGTGGATGTGATTTGAGTGGTGGTCTGTACAGTACCAGTCTGTGTGGATGTGATTTGAGTGGTGGTCTGTACAGTACCAGTCTGTGTGGATGTGATTTGAGTGGTGGTCTGTACATTACCAGTCTGTGTGGATGTGATTTGAGTGGTGGTCTGTACAGTACCAGTCTGTGTGGATGTGATTTGAGTGGTGGTCTGTACAGTACCAGTCTGTGTGGATGTGATTTGAGTGGTGGTCTGTACAGTACCAGTCTGTGTGGATGTGATTTGAGTGGTGGTCTGTACAGTACCAGTCTGTGTGGATGTGATTTGAGTGGTGGTCTGTACAGTACCAGTCTGTGTGGATGTGATTTGAGTGGTGGTCTGTACAGTACAAGTCTGTGTGGATGTGATTTGAGTGGTGGTCTGTACAGTACCAGTCTGTGGATGTGATTTGAGTGGTCTGTACTGTACTAGTCTGTGTGTGGATGTGATGTGATTTGAGTGGTGGTCTGTACAGTACCAGTCTGTGTGGATGTGATTTGAGTGGTGGTCTGTACAGTACAAGTCTGTGTGGATGTGATACCAGTCTGTATGGATGTGATTTGAGTGGTGGTCTGTACAGTACCAGTCTGTGTGGATGTGATTTGATTTGAGTGGTGGTCTGTACAGTACCAGTCTGTGTGGATGTGATTTGAGTGGTGGTCTGTACAGTACCAGTCTGTGTGGATGTGATTTGATTTGAGTGGTGGTCTGTACAGTACCAGTCTGTGTGGATGTGATTTGATTTGAGTGGTGGTCTGTACAGTACCAGTCTGTGTGGATGTGATTTGAGCGGTGGTCTGTACAGTACCAGTCTGTGTGGATGTGATTTGAGTGGTGGTCTGTACAGTACCAGTCTGTGTGGATGTGATTTGATTTGAGTGGTGGTCTGTACAGTACCAGTCTGTGTGGATGTGATTTGAGTTGGTCTGTACAGTACAAGTCTGTGTGGATGTGATTTGAGTGGTGGTCTGTACAGTACCAGTCTGTGTGGATGTGATTTGAGTGGTGGTCTGTACAGTACCAGTCTGTGTGGATTTGATTTGAGTGGTGGTCTGCACAGTACCAGTCTGTGTGGATGTGATTTGAGTGGTGGTTTGTACAGTACCAGTCTGTGTGGATGTGATTTGAGTGGTGGTCTGTACAGTACCAGTCTGTGTGGATTTGATTTGAGTGGTGGTCTGTACAGTACCAGTCTGTGTGGATGTGATTTGAGTGGTGGTCTGTACAGTACCAGTCTGTGTGGATGTGATTTGAGTGGTGGTCAGTACAGTACCAGTCTGTGTGGATTTGATTTGAGTGGTGGTCTGTACAGTACAAGTCTGTGTGGATGTGATTTGAGTGGTGGTTTGTACAGTACCAGTCTGTATGGATGTGATTTGAGTGGTGGTCAGTACCCAGTACCAGTCTGTGTGGATTTGATTTGAGTGGTGGTCTGTACAGTACAAGTCTGTGTGGATGTGATTTGAGTGGTGGTCAGTACAGTACCAGTCTGTGTGGATGTGATTTGAGTGGTGGTCTGTACAGTACCAGTCTGTGTGATGTGATTTGAGTGGTGGTCTGTACAGTACCAGTCTGTGTGGATGTGATTTGATTTGAGTGGTGGTCTGTGCAGTACCAGTCTGTGTGGATGTGATTTGAGTGGTGGTCTGTACAGTACAAGTCTGTGTGGATGTGATTTGAGTGGTGGTCTGTATTTGATTTGAGTGGTGGTCTGTGCAGTACCAGTCTGTGTGGATGTGATTTGAGTGGTGGTCTGTGGTACAAGTCTGTGTGGATGTGATTTGAGTGGTGGTCTGTACAGTACCAGTCTGTGTGGATGTGATTTTAGTGGTGGTCTGTACAGTACCAGTCTGTGGATGTGATTTGAGTGGTGGTCTGTGTACCAGTCTGTGTGGATGTGATTTGAGTGGTGGTCTGTACAGTACCAGTCTGTGTGGATGTGATTTGAGTGGTGGTCTGTCTGTACAGTACCAGTCTGTGTGGATGTGATTTGAGTGGTGGTCTGTACAGTACCAGTCTGTGTGGATGTGATTTGAGTGGTGGTCTGTACATTACCAGTCTGTGTGGATGTGATTTGAGTGGTGGTCTGTACAGTTTGGTGGTGGTCTGTACAGTCTGTGGGATGTGATTTGAGTGGTGGTCTGTACAGTACCATTCTGTGTGGATGTGATTTGAGTGGTGGTCTGTACAGTACCAGTCTGTGTGGATGTGATTTGAGTGGTGGTCTGTACAGTACCAGTCTGTGTGTGGATGTGATTTGAGTGGTGGTCTGTACAGTACCAGTCTGTGTGGATTTGATTTGAGTGGTGGTCTGTACAGTACCAGTCTGTGGATGTGATTTGAGTGGTGGTCTGTACAGTACCAGTCTGTGTGGATGTGATTTGAGTGGTGGTCTGTACAGTACCAGTCTGTGTGTGGATGTGATGTGATTTGAGTGGTGGTCTGTGCAGTACCAGTCTGTGTGGATGTGATTTGAGTGGTGGTCTGTACAGTACAAGTCTGTGTGGATGTGATTTGAGTGGTGGTCTGTACAGTACCAGTCTGTATGGATGTGATTTGAGTGGTGGTCTGTACAGGACCAGTCTGTGTGGATGTGATTTGAGTGGTGGTCTGTACAGTACCAGTCTGTGTGGATTTGATTTGAGTGGTGGTCTGTACAGTACCAGTCTGTGTGTGGATGTGATTTGATTTGAGTGGTGGTCTGTACAGTACCAGTCTGTGTGTGGATGTGATGTGATTTGAGTGGTGGTCTGTACAGTACCAGTCTGTGTGGATTTGATTTGAGTTGTGGTCTGTACAGTACCAGTCTGTGTGGATGTGATTTGAGTGGTGTTCTGTACAGTACCAGTCTGTGTGGATGTGATTTGAGTGGTGGTCTGTACAGTACCAGTCTGTGTGGATGTGATTTGAGTGGTGGTCTGTACAGTACCAGTCTGTGTGGATGTGATTTGAGTGGTGGTCTGTACAGTACCAGTCTGTGTGGATGTGATTTGAGTGGTGGTCTGTACAGTACCAGTCTGTATTTGAGTGGTGGTCTGTACAGTATCAGTCTGTGTGGATGTGATTTGAGTGGTGGTCTGTATAGTACCAGTCTGTGTGGATGTGATTTGAGTCGTGGTCTGTACAGTACCAGTCTGTGTGGATGTGATTTGAGTGGTGGTCTGTACAGTACCAGTCTGTGTGGATGTGATTTGAGTGGTGGTCTGTACAGTACCAGTCTGTATTTGAGTGGTGGTCTGTACAGTACCAGTCTGTGTGGATTTGATTTGAGTGGTGGTCTGTACAGTACCAGTCTGTGTGTGGATGTGATTTGATTTGGTGGTCTGTACAGTACCAGTCTGTGTGTGGATGTGATGTGATTTGAGTGGTGGTCTGTACAGTACCAATCTGTGTGGATTTGATTTGAGTGGTGGTCTGTACAGTACCAGTCTGTGTGGATGTGATTTGAGTGATGGTCTGTACATTACCAGTCTGTGTGGATGTGATTTGAGTGGTGGTCTGTATAGTACCAGTCTGTGTGGATGTGATTTGAGTGGTGGTCTGTACAGTACCAGTCTGTGTGGATGTGATTTGAGTGGTGGTCTGTACAGTACCAGTCTGTGTGGATGTGATTTGAGTGGTGGTCTGTATAGTACCAGTCTGTGTGGATGTGATTTGAGTGGTGGTCTGTACAGTACCAGTCTGTGTGGATGTGATTTGAGTGGTGGTCTGTACAGTACCAGTCTGTGTGGATGTGATTTGAGTGGTGGTCTGTCTGTACATTACCAGTCTGTGTGGATGTGATTTGAGGAGGTCTGTCTGTACATTACCAGTCTGTGTGGATGTGATTTGAGTGGTGGTCTGTACAGTACCAGTCTGTGTGGATGTGATTTGAGTGGTGGTCTGTACAGTACAAGTCTGTGTGGATGTGATTTGAGTGGTGGTCTGTACAGTACCAGTCTGTGTGGATGTGATTTGAGTGGTGGTCTGTACAGTACCAGTCTGTGTGGATGTGATTTGAGTGGTGGTCTGTATAGTACCAGTCTGCGTGGATGTGATTTGAGTGGTGGTCTGTACAGTACCAGTCTGTGTGGATGTGATTTGAGTGGTGGTCTGTACAGTACCAGTCTGTGTGGATGTGATTTGAGTGGTGGTCTGTACATTACCAGTCTGTGTGGATGTGATTTGAGTGGTGGTCTGTACAGTACCAGTCTGTGTGGATGTGATTTGAGTGGTGGTCTGTACAGTACCAGTCTGTGTGGATTTGATTTGAGTGGTGGTCTGTACAGTACCAGTCTGTGTGGATGTGATTTGAGTGGTGGTCTGTACAGTACCAGTCTGTGTGGATGTGATTTGAGTGGTGGTCTGTACAGTACCAGTCTGTGTGGATGTGATTTGAGTGGTGGTCTGTACAGTACAAGTCTGTGTGGATGTGATTTGAGTGGTGGTCTGTACATTACCAGTCTGTGTGGATGTGATTTGAGTGGTGGTCTGTACAGTACCAGTCTGTGTGGATTTGATTTGAGTGGTGGTCTGTACAGTACCAGTCTGTGTGGTTGTGATTTGAGTGGTGGTCTGTCCAGTACCAGTCTGTGTGGATGTGATTTGAGTGGTGGTCTGTACAGTACCAGTCTGTGTGGATGTGATTTGAGTGGTGGTCTGTACAGTACAAGTCTGTCTGTGTGGATGTGATTTGAGTGGTCTGTACAGTACTAGTCTGTGTGTGGATGTGATGTGATTTGAGTGGTGGTCTGTACAGTACCAGTCTGTGTGGATGTGATTTGAGTGGTGGTCTGTACAGTACAAGTCTGTGTGGATGTGATTTGAGTGGTGGTCAGTACAGTACCAGTCTGTATGGATGTGATTTGAGTGGTGCTCTGTACAGTACCAGTCTGTGTGGATGTGATTTGAGTAGTGGTCTGTACAGTACCAGTCTGTGTGGATGTGATTTGATTTGAGTGGTGGTCTGTACAGTACAAGTCTGTGTGGATGTGATTTGAGTGGTGGTCTGTACAGTACCAGTCTGTGTGGATGTGATTTGATTTGAGTGGTGGTCTGTATAGTACCAGTCTGTGTGGATGTGATTTGATTTGAGTGGTGGTCTGTACAGTACCAGTCTGTGTGGATGTGATTTGAGCGGTGGTCTGTACAGTACCAGTCTGTGTGGATGTGATTTGAGTGGTGGTCTGTACAGGACCAGTCTGTGTGGATGTTATTTGAGTGGTGGTCTGTACAGTACCAGTCTGTGTGGATGTGATTTGAGTGGTGGTTTGTACAGTACCAGTCTGTGTGGATGTGATTTGAGTGGTGGTCTGTACAGTACCAGTCTGTGTGGATTTGATTTGAGTGGTGGTCTGTACAGTACAAGTCTGTGTGGATGTGATTTGAGTGGTGGTTTGTACAGTACAAGTCTGTGTGGATGTGATTTGAGTGGTGGTCAGTACAGTACCAGTCTGTGTGAATTTGATTTGAGTGGTGGTCTGTACAGTACAAGTCTGTGTGGATGTGATTTGAGTGGTGGTCAGTACAGTACCAGTCTGTATGGATGTGATTTGAGTGGTGGTCTGTACAGTACCAGTCTGTGTGGATGTGATTTGAGTAGTGGTCTGTACAGTACCAGTCTGTGTGAATGTGATTTGATTTGAGTGGTGATGTGATTTGAGTGGTGGTCTGTACAGTACCAGTCTGTGTGGATGTGATTTGAGTGGTGGTCTGTACAGTACCAGTCTGTGTGGATGTGATTTGAGTGGTGGTCTGTACAGTACCAGTCTGTGTGGATGTGATTTGAGTGGTGGTCTGTACAGTACCAGTCTGTGTGGATGTGATTTGAGTGGTGGTCTGTACAGTACCAGTCTGTGTGGATGTGATTTGAGTGGTGGTCTGTACAGTACCAGTCTGTGTGGATGTGATTTGAGTGGTGGTCTGTACAGTACCAGTCTGTGTGGATGTGATTTGAGTGGTGGTCTGTACAGTACCAGTCTGTGTGGATGTGATTTGATTGGAGTGGTGGTCTGTACAGTACCAGTCTGTGTGGATGTGATTTGAGTGGTGGTCTGTACAGTACCAGTCTGTGTGGATGTGATTTGAGTGGTGGTCTGTACAGTACCAGTCTGTGTGGATGTGATTTGAGTGGTGGTCTGTACAGTACCAGTCTGTGTGGATGTGATTTGAGTGGTGGTCTGTACAGTACCAGTCTGTGTGGATGTGATTTGAGTGGTGGTCTGTACAGTACCAGTCTGTGTGGATGTGATTTGAGTGGTGGTCTGTACAGTACCAGTCTGTGTGGATGTGATTTGAGTGGTGGTCTGTACAGTACCAGTCTGTGTGGATGTGATTTGAGTGGTGGTCTGTACAGTACCAGTCTGTGTGGATGTGATTTGAGTGGTGGTCTGTACAGTACCAGTCTGTGTGGATGTGATTTGAGTGGTGTTCTGTACAGTACCAGTCTGTGTGGATTTGATTTGAGTGGTGGTCTGTACAGTAACAGTCTGTGTGGATGTGATTTGAGTGGTGGTCTGTACAGTACCAGTCTGTGTGGATGTGATTTGAGTGGTGGTCTGTACAGTACCAGTCTTTGTGGATGTGATTTGAGTGGTGGTCTGTACAGTACCAGTCTGTGTGGATGTGATTTGAGTGGTGGTCTGTACAGTACCAGTCTGTGTGGATGTGATGATTTGAGTGGTGGTCTGTACAGTACCAGTCTGTGTGGATGTGATTTGAGTGGTGGTCTGTACAGTACCAGTCTGTGTGGATGTGATTTGAGTGGTGGTCTGTACAGTACCAGTCTGTGTGGATGTGATTTGAGTGGTGGTCTGTACAGTACCAGTCTGTGTGGATGTGATTTGAGTGGTGGTCTGTACAGTACCAGTCTGTGTGGATGTGATTTGAGTGGTGGTCTGTACAGTACCAGTCTGTGTGGATGTGATTTGAGTGGTGGTCTGTACAGTACCAGTCTGTGTGGATGTGATTTGAGTGGTGGTCTGTACAGTACCAGTCTGTGTGGATGTGATTTGAGTGGTGGTCTGTACAGTACCAGTCTGTGTGGATGTGATTTGAGTGGTGGTCTGTACAGTACCAGTCTGTGTGGATGTGATTTGAGTGGTGGTCTGTACAGTACCAGTCTGTGTGGATTTGATTTGAGTGGTGGTCTGTACAGTACCAGTCTGTGTGGATGTGATTTGAGAGGTGGTCTGTACAGTACCAGTCTGTGGTGGATGTGATTTGAGTGGTGGTCTGTACAGTACCAGTCTGTGTGGATGTGATTTGATTTGAGTGGTGGTCTGTACAGTACCAGTCTGTGTGGATGTGATTTGAGTGGTGGTCTGTACAGTACCAGTCTGTGTGGATGTGATTTGAGTGGTGGTCTGTACAGTACCAGTCTGTGTGGATGTGATTTGAGTGGTGGTCTGTACAGTACCAGTCTGTGTGGATGTGATTTGAGTGGTGGTCTGTACAGTACCAGTCTGTGTGGATGTGATTTGAGTGGTGGTCTGTACAGTACCAGTCTGTGTGGATGTGATTTGAGTGGTGGTCTGTACAGTACCAGTCTGTGTGGATGTGATTTGAGTGGTGGTCTGTACAGTACCAGTCTGTGTGGATGTGATTTGAGTGGTGGTCTGTACAGTACCAGTCTGTGTGGATGTGATTTGAGTGGTGGTCTGTACAGTACAGTCTGTGTGGATGTGATTTGAGTGGTGGTCTGTACAGTACCAGTCTGTGTGTGGATGTGATTTGAGTGGTGGTCTGTACAGTACCAGTCTGTGTGGATGTGATTTGAGTGGTGGTCTGTACAGTACCAGTCTGTGTGGATGTGATTTGAGTGGTGGTCTGTACAGTACCAGTCTGTGTGGATGTGATTTGAGTGGTGGTCTGTACAGTACCAGTCTGTGTGGATGTGATTTGAGTGGTGGTCTGTACAGTACCAGTCTGTGTGGATGTGATTTGAGTGGTGGTCTGTACAGTACCAGTCTGTGTGGATGTGATTTGAGTGGTGGTCTGTACAGTACCAGTCTGTGTGGATGTGATTTGAGTGGTGGTCTGTACAGTACCAGTCTGTGTGGATGTGATTTGAGTGGTGGTCTGTACAGTACCAGTCTGTGTGTGGATGTGATTTGAGTGGTGGTCTGTACAGTACCAGTCTGTGTGGATGTGATTTGAGTGGTGGTCTGTACAGTACCAGTCTGTGTGGATGTGATTTGAGTGGTGGTCTGTACAGTACCAGTCTGTGTGGATGTGATTTGAGTGGTGGTCTGTACAGTACCAGTCTGTGTGGATGTGATTTGAGTGGTGGTCTGTACAGAACCAGTCTGTGTGGATGTGATTTGAGTGGTGGTCTGTACAGTACCAGTCTGTGTGGATGTGATTTGAGTGGTGGTCTGTACAGTACCAGTCTGTGTGGATGTGATTTGAGTGGTGGTCTGTACAGTCGTGTGGATGTGATTTGAGTGGTGGTCTGTACAGTACCAGTCTGTGTGTGGATGTGATGTGATTTGAGTGGTGGTCTGTACAGTACCAGTCTGTGTGGATGTGATTTGAGTGGTGGTCTGTACAGTACCAGTCTGTGTGGATGTGATTTGAGTGGTGGTCTGTACAGTACCAGTCTGTGTGGATGTGATTTGAGTGGTGGTCTGTACAGTACCAGTCTGTGTGGATGTGATTTGAGTGGTGGTCTGTACAGTACCAGTCTGTGTGGATGTGATTTGAGTGGTGGTCTGTACAGTACCAGTCTGTGTGGATGTGATTTGAGTGGTGGTCTGTACAGTGTGGATGTGATTTGAGTGGTGGTCTGTGCAGTACCAGTCTGTGTGTGGATGTGATGTGATGTGAGTGGTGGTCTGTACAGTACCAGTCTGTGTGGATGTGATTTGAGTTGTGGTCTGTACAGTACCAGTCTGTGTGGTTGTGATTTGAGTGGTGGTCTGTACAGTACCAGTCTGTGTGGATGTGATTTGAGTGGTGGTCTGTACAGTACCAGTCTGTGTGGATGTGATTTGAGTGGTGGTCTGTACAGTACCAGTCTGTGTGGATGTGATTTGAGTGGTGGTCTGTACAGTACCAGTCTGTGTGGATGTGATTTGAGTGGTGGTCTGTACAGTCGTGTGGATGTGATTTGAGTGGTGGTCTGTGCAGTACCAGTCTGTGTTGGATGTGATGTGATTTGAGTGGTGGTCTGTACAGTACCAGTCTGTGTGGATGTGATTTAAGTTGTGGTCTGTACAGTACCAGTCTGTGTGGATGTGATTTGAGTGGTTGTCTGTACAGTACCAGTCTGTGTGGATGTGATTTGAGTGGTGTTTTGTACAGTACCAGTCTGTGTGGATTTGATTTGAGTGTGGTCTGTACAGTAACAGTCTGTGTGGATGTGATTTGGAGTGGTGGTCTGTACAGTACCAGTCTGTGTGGATGTGATTTGAGTGGTGGTCTGTACAGTACCAGTCTGTGTGGATGTGATTTTGAGTGGTGGTCTGTACAGTACCAGTCTGTGTGGATGTGATTTGAGTGGTGGTCTGCACAGTACCAGTCTGTGTGGATTTGATTTGAGGGTGGTCTGTACAGTACCAGTCTGTGGATGATTTGAGTGGTGGGCCCGTACAGTGTGGATGTGATTTGAGTGGTGGTCTGTGCAGTACCAGTCTGTGTGTGGATGTGATGTGATTTGAGTGGTGGTCTGTACAGTACCAGTCTGTGTGGATGTGATTTGAGTTGTGGTCTGTACAGTACCAGTCTGTGTGGATGTGATTTGAGTGGTTGTCTGTACAGTACCAGTCTGTGTGGATGTGATTTGAGTGGTGGTCTGTACAGTACCAGTCTGTGTGGATGTGATTTGAGTGGTGGTCTGTACAGTGTGGATGTGATTTGAGTGGTGGTCTGTGCAGCACCAGTCTGTGTGTGGATGTGATGTGATTTGAGTGGTGGTCTGTACAGCACCAGTCTGTGTGGATATTGAATTGAGTTGTGGTCTGTACAGCACCAGTCTGTGGGATGTGATTTGAGTGGTTGTCTGTACAGTACCAGTCTGTGTGGATGTGATTTGAGTGGTGGTCTGTACAGTACCAGTCTGTGTGGATGTGATTGAGTGGTGGTCTGTACAGTACCAGTCTGTGTGGATGAGATTTGGAGTGGTGATCTGTACAGTACCAGTCTGTGGATGTGGATTTGAGGGTGGTCTGTACATTACCAGTCTGTGTGGATGTGATTTGAGTGGTGGTCTGTACAGTACCAGTCTGTGTGGATGTGGTTTGAGTGGTGTTCTGTACAGTACTGTAGTCTGTGTGATGTGATTTGAGTGGTGGTCTGTACAGTACCAGTCTGTGTGGATGTGATTTGAGTGGTGGTCTGTACAGTACCAGTCTGTGTGGATGTGGTTTGAGTGGTGGTCTGTACAGTACCAGTCTGTGTGATGTGATTTGAGTGGTGGTCTGTACAGTACCAGTCTGTGTGATTTGATTTGAGTGGTGGTCTGTACAGTACCAGTCTGTGTGGATGTGATTTGAGTGGTGGTCTGTACAGTGTGGATGTGATTTGAGCGGGTGGTCTGTGCAGTACCAGTCTGTGTGGATGGGATGTGATTTGAGTGGTGGTCTGTACAGTACCAGTCTGTGGATGTGATTTGAGTAGTGGTCTGTACAGTACCAGTCTGTGTGGTTGTGATTTGAGTTGTGGTCTGTACAGTACCAGTCTGTGTGGATGTGATTTGAGTGGTGGTCTGTACAGTACCAGTCTGTGTGTGGATGTGATTTGGTGGTGGTCTGTACAGTACCAGTCTGTGGATGTGATTTGGATTTGAGTGGTGGTCTGTACAGTACCAGTCTGTGTGGATGTGATTTGAGTGGTGGTCTGTACAGTACCAGTCTGTGTGGATGTGGTTTGAGTGGTGTTCTGTACAGTACCAGTCTGTGGATGTGATTTGAGTGGTGGTCTGTACAGTACCAGTCTGTGTGGATGTGATTTGAGTGGTGGTCTGTACAGTACCAGTCTGTGTGGATGTGATTTGGAGTGGTTGTCTGTACAGTACCAGTCTGTGTGGATGTGATTTGAGTGTTGGTCTGTACAGTGTGGATGTGATTTGAGTGGTGGTCTGTGCAGTACCAGTCTGTGTGTGGATGTGATGTGATTTGAGTGGTGGTCTGTACAGTACCAGTCTGTGTGGATGTGATTTGAGTGGTGGTCTGTACAGTACCAGTCTGTGTGGATGTGATTTGATTTGAGTGGTGGTCTGTACAGTACCAGTCTGTGTGGATGTGATTTGAGTGGTGGTCTGTACAGTACCAGTCTGTGTGGATGTGATTTGAGTGGTGGTCTGTACAGTACCAGTCTGTGTGGATGTGATTTGAGTGGTGGTCTGTACAGTGTGGATGTGATTTGAGTGGTGGTCTGTGCAGTACCCGTCTGTGTGTGGATGTGATGTGATTTGAGTGGTGGTCTGTACAGTACCAGTCTGTGTGGATGTGATTTGAGCGGTGGTCTGTACAGTACCAGTCTGTGTGGATGTAATTTGAGTGGTTGTCTGTACAGTACCAGTCTGTGTGGATGAGATTTGAGTGGTGGTCTGTACAGTACCAGTCTGTGTGGGATTTGATTTGAGTGGTGATCACCTGTACAGTACCAGTCTGTGTGGATGTGATTTGAGTGGTGGTCTGTACAGTACCAGTCTGTGTGGATGTGATTTGAGTGGTATTCCACAGTACCAGTCTGTGTGGATGTGATTTGAGTGGTGGTCTGTACAGGTACCAGTCTGTGTGTGGATGTGATTTGAGTGGTGGTCTGTACAGTACCAGTCTGTGTGATGTGATTTGATTTGAGTGGTGGTCTGTACAGTACCAGTCTGTGTGGATGTGATTTGAGTGGTGGTCCGTACAGTACCAGTCTGTGTGGATGTGGTTTGAGTGGTGTTCTGTACAGTACCAGTCTGTGTGGATGTGATTTGAGTGGTGGTCTGTACAGTACCAGTCTGTGTGGATGTGATTTGAGTGGTGGTCTGTACAGTACCAGTCTGTGTGGATGTGATTTGAGTGGTGGTCTGTACAGTACCAGTCTGTGTGGATTTGATTTGAGTGGTGGTCTGTACAGTACCAGTCTGTGGGATGTGATTTGAGTGGTGGTCTGTACAGTGTGGATGTGATTTGAGCGGTGGTCTGTGCAGTACCAGTCTGTGTGTGGATGTGATGTGATTTGAGTGGTGGTCTGTACAGTACCAGTCTGTGTGGATGTGATTTGAGTGTGGTCTGTACAGTACCAGTCTGTGTGGTTGTGATTTGAGTGGTTGTCTGTACAGTACCAGTCTGTGTGGATGTGATTTGAGTGGTTGTCTGTACAGTACCAGTCTGTGTGGATGTGATTTGAGTGGTGGTCTGCACAGGACCAGTCTGTGTGGATGTGATTTGAGTGGTGGTCTGTACAGTACCAGTCTGTGTGGATGTGATTTGAGTGGTGGTCTGTACAGTACCAGTCTGTGTGGATGTGATTTGAGTGGTGGTCTGTACAGTACCAGTCTGTGTGGATGTGATTTGAGTGGTGGTCTGTACAGTACCAGTCTGTGTGGGATGTGATTTGAGTGGTGGTCTGTACAGTACCAGTCTGTGTGGATGTGATTTGATTTGAGTGGTGGTCTGTACAGTACCAGTCTGTGTGGATGTGATTTGAGTGGTGGTCTGTACAGTACCAGTCTGTGTGGATGTGGTTTGAGTGGTGTCTGTACAGTACCAGTCTGTGTGGATGTGATTTGAGTGGTGGTCTGTACAGTACCAGTCTGTGTGGATGTGATTTGAGTGGTGGTCTGTACAGTACCAGTCTGTGTGGATGTGATTTGAGTGGTGGTCTGTACAGTACCAGTCTGTGTGGATTTGATTTGAGTGGTGGTCTGTACAGTACCAGTCTGTGTGGATGTGATTTGAGTGGTGGTCTGTACAGTGTGGATGTGATTTGAGTGGTGGTCTGTGCAGTACCAGTCTGTGTGTGGATGTGATGTGATTTGAGTGGTGGTCTGTACAGTACCAGTCTGTGTGGATGTGATTTGAGTGGTGGTCTGTACAGTACCAGTCTGTGTGGTTGTGATTTGAGTGGTTGTCTGTACAGTACCAGTCTGTGTGGATGTGATTTGAGTGGTTGTCTGTACAGTACCAGTCTGTGTGGATGTGATTTGAGTGGTGGTCTGTACAGTACCAGTCTGTGTGGATGTGATTTGAGTGGTGGTCTGTACAGTACCAGTCTGTGTGGATGTGATTTGAGTGGTGGTCTGTACAGTACCAGTCTGTGTGGATGTGATTTGAGTGGTGGTCTGTACAGTACCAGTCTGTGTGGATGTGATTTGAGTGGTGGTCTGTACAGTACCAGTCTGTGTGGATGTGATTTGATTTGAGTGGTGGTCTGTACAGTATCAGTCTGTGTGGATGTGATTTGAGTGGTGGTCTGTACAGTACCAGTCTGTGTGGATGTGATTTGATTTGAGTGGTGGTCTGTACAGTATCAGTCTGTGTGGATGTGATTTGATTTGAGTGGTGGTCTGTACAGTACCAGTCTGTGTAGATGTGATTTGAGTGGTGGTCTGTACAGTACCAGTCTGTGGATGTGATTTGAGTGGTGGTCTGCAGTACCAGTCTGTGGATGTGATTTGAGTGGTGGTCTGTACAGTACCAGTCTGTGTGGATGAGATTTGAGTGGTGGTCTGTACAGTACCAGTCTGTGTGGATGTGATTTGAGTGGTGGTCTGTACAGTACCAGTCTGTGGGATGTGATTTGAGTGGTGGTCTGTACAGTACCAGTCTGTGTGGATGTGATTTGAGTGGTGGTCTGTACAGTACCAGTCTGTGTGGATGAATTTGAGTGGTGGTCTGTACAGTACCAGTCTGTGTGGATGTGATTTGAGTGGTGTTTTGTACAGTACCAGTCTGTGTGGATTTGATTTGAGTGGTGGTCTGTACAGTAACAGTCTGTGTGGATGTGATTTGAGTGGTGGTCTGTACAGTACCAGTCTGTGTGGATGTGATTTGAGTGGTGTTTTGCACAGTACCAGTCTGTGGATTTGATTTGAGTGGTGGTCTGTACAGTATCAGTCTGGTGGATGTGATTTGATTTGAGTGGTGGTCTGTACAGTACCAGTCTGTGTAGATGTGATTTGAGTGGTGGTCTGTACAGTACCAGTCTGTGTGGATGTGATTTGAGTGGTGGTCTGTACATTACCAGTCTGTGTGGATGTGATTTGAGTGGTGGTCTGTACAGTACCAGTCTGTGTGTGGATGTGATTTGAGTGGTGGTCTGTACAGTACCAGTCTGTGTGGATGTGATTTGATTTGAGTGGTGGTCTGTACAGTACCAGTCTGTGTGGATGTGATTTGAGTGGTGGTCCGTACAGTACCAGTCTGTGTGGATGTGGTTTGAGTGGTGTTCTGTACAGTACCAGTCTGTGTGGATGTGATTTGAGTGGTTGTCTGTACAGTACCAGTCTGTGTGGATGTGATTTGAGTGGTGGTCTGTACAGTACCAGTCTGTGTGGATGTGATTTGAGTGGTGGTCTGTACAGTACCAGTCTGTGTGGATTTGATTTGAGTGGTGGTCTGTACAGTACCAGTCTGTGTGGATGTGATTTGAGTGGTGGTCTGTACAGTGTGGATGTGATTTGAGTGGTGGTCTGTACAGTACCAGTCTGTGTGTGGATGTGATGTGATTTGAGTGGTGGTCTGTACAGTACCAGTCTGTGTGGTTGTGATTTGAGTGGTTGTCTGTACAGTACCAGTCTGTGTGGATGTGATTTGAGTGGTTGTCTGTACAGTACCAGTCTGTGTGGATGTGATTTGAGTGGTTGTCTGTACAGTACCAGTCTGTGTGGATGTGATTTGAGTGGTGGTCTGCACAGTACCAGTCTGTGTGGATGTGATTTGAGTGGTGGTCTGTACAGTACCAGTCTGTGTGGATGTGATTTGAGTGGTGGTCTGTACATTACCAGTCTGTGTGGATGTGATTTGAGTGGTGGTCTGTGCAGTACCAGTCTGTGTGGATGTGATTTGAGTGGTGGTCTGTACAGTACCAGTCTGTGGGATGTGATTTGATTTGAGTGGTGGTCTGTACAGTATCAGTCTGTGTGGATGTGATTTGATTTGAGTGGTGGTCTGTACAGTACCAGTCTGTGTGGATGTGATTTGAGTGGTGGTCTGCACAGTACCAGTCTGTGTGGATGTGATTTGAGTGGTGGTCTGTACAGTACCAGTCTGTGTGGATGTGATTTGAGTGGTGGTCTGTACAGTACCAGTCTGTGTGGATGAGATTTGAGTGGTGGTCTGTACAGTACCAGTCTGTGTGGATGTGATTTGAGTGGTGGTCTGTACAGTACCAGTCTGTGTGGATGTGATTTGAGTGGTGGTCTGTACAGTACCAGTCTGTGTGGATGTGATTTGAGTGGTGGTCTGTACAGTACCAGTCTGTGGGATGAGATTTGAGTGGTGGTCTGTACAGTACCAGTCTGTGTGGATGTGATTTGAGTGGTGTTTTGTACAGTACCAGTCTGTGTGGATTTGATTTGAGTGGTGGTCTGTACAGTACCAGTCTGTGTGTGGATGTGATTTGAGTGGTGGTCTGTACAGTACCAGTCTGTGTGGATGTGATTTGATTTGAGTGGTGGTCTGTACAGCACCAGTCTGTGTGGATGTGATTTGAGTGGTGGTCTGTGCAGTACCAGTCTGTGTGTGGATGTGATGTGATTTGAGTGGTGGTCTGTGTGGATGTGATTTGAGTAGTGGTCTGTACAGTACCAGTCTGTGTGGTTGTGATTTGAGTTGTGGTCTGTACAGTACCAGTCTGTGTGGATGTGATTTGAGTGGTTGTCTGTACAGTACCAGTCTGTGTGGATGTGATTTGAGTGGTGTTTTGTACAGTACCAGTCTGTGTGGATTTGATTTGAGTGGTGGTCTGTACAGTAACAGTCTGTGGATGTGATTTGAGTGGTGGTCTGTACAGTACCAGTCTGTGTGTGGATGTGATTTGAGTGGTGGTCTGTACAGTACCAGTCTGTGTGGATGTGATTTGATTTGAGTGGTGGTCTGTACAGTGTGGATGTGATTTGAGTGGTGGTCTGTGCAGTACCAGTCTGTGTGTGGATGTGATGTGATTTGAGTGGTGGTCTGTACAGTACCAGTCTGTGTGGATGAGATTTGAGTGATGGTCTGTACAGTACCAGTCTGTGTGGATGTGATTTGAGTGGTGGTCTGTACAGTACCAGTCTGTGTGTGGATGTGATTTGAGTGGTGGTCTGTACATTACCAGTCTGTGTGGATGTGATTTGAGTGGTGGTCTGTACAGTACCAGTCTGTGTGGATGTGATTTGAGTGGTGGTCTGTACAGTACCAGTCTGTGTGGATGTGATTTGATTTGAGTGGTGGTCTGTACAGTATCAGTCTGTGTGGATGTGATTTGATTTGAGTGGTGGTCTGTACAGTACCAGTCTGTGTAGATGTGATTTGAGTGGTGGTCTGTACAGTACCAGTCTGTGTGGATGTGATTTGAGTGGTGGTCTGTACAGTACCAGTCTGTGTGGATGTGATTTGAGTGGTGGTCTGTACAGTACCAGTCTGTGTGGATGAGATTTGAGTGGTGGTCTGTACAGTACCAGTCTGTGTGGATGTGATTTGAGTGGTGGTCTGTACAGTACCAGTCTGTGTGGATGTGATTTGAGTGGTGGTCTGTACAGTACCAGTCTGTGGGATGTGATTTGAGTGGTGGTCTGTACAGTACCAGTCTGTGTGGATGAGATTTGAGTGGTGGTCTGTACAGTACCAGTCTGTGTGGATGTGATTTGAGTGGTGTTTTGTACAGTACCAGTCTGTGTGGATTTGATTTGAGTGGTGGTCTGTACAGTAACAGTCTGTGTGGATGTGATTTGAGTGGTGGTCTGTACAGTACCATTCTGTGTGTGGATGTGATTTGAGTGGTGGTCTGTACAGTACCAGTCTGTGTGGATGTGATTTGATTTGAGTGGTGGTCTGTACAGTACCAGTCTGTGTGGATGTGATTTGAGTGGTGGTCTGTGCAGTACCAGTCTGTGTGTGGATGTGATGTGATTTGAGTGGTGGTCTGTGTGGATGTGATTTGAGTAGTGGTCTGTACAGTACCAGTCTGTGTGGTTGTGATTTGAGTTGTGGTCTGTACAGTACCAGTCTGTGTGGATGTGATTTGAGTGGTTGTCTGTACAGTACCAGTCTGTGTGGATGTGATTTGAGTGGTGTTTTGTACAGTACCAGTCTGTGTGGATTTGATTTGAGTGGTGGTCTGTACAGTAACAGTCTGTGTGGATGTGATTTGAGTGGTGGTCTGTACAGTACCAGTCTGTGTGTGGATGTGATTTGAGTGGTGGTCTGTACAGTACCAGTCTGTGTGGATGTGATTTGATTTGAGTGGTGGTCTGTACAGTGTGGATGTGATTTGAGTGGTGGTCTGTGCAGTACCAGTCTGTGTGTGGATGTGATGTGATTTGAGTGGTGGTCTGTACAGTACCAGTCTGTGGATGAGATTTGAGTGGTGGTCTGTACAGTACCAGTCTGTGTGGATGTGATTTGAGTGGTGGTCTGTACAGTACCAGTCTGTGTGTGGATGTGATTTGAGTGGTGGTCTGTGCAGTACCAGTCTGTGTGTGGATGTGATGTGATTTGAGTGGTGGTCTGTACAGTACCAGTCTGTGTGGATGAGATTTGAGTGGTGGTCTGTACAGTACCAGTCTGTGTGGATGTGATTTGAGTGGTGGTCTGTACAGTACCAGTCTGTGTGTGGATGTGATTTGAGTGGTTGTCTGTACAGTACCAGTCTGTGTGGATGTGATTTGAGTGGTGTTTTGTACAGTACCAGTCTGTGTGGATTTGATTTGAGTGGTGGTCTGTACAGTAACAGTCTGTGTGGATGTGATTTGAGTGGTGGTCTGTACAGTACCAGTCTGTGTGTGGATGTGATTTGAGTGGTGGTCTGTACAGTACCAGTCTGTGTGGATGTGATTTGATTTGAGTGGTGGTCTGTACAGTGTGGATGTGATTTGAGTGGTGGTCTGTGCAGTACCAGTCTGTGTGGATGTGATGTGATTTGAGTGGTGGTCTGTACAGTACCAGTCTGTGTGGATGAGATTTGAGTGGTGGTTTGTACAGTACCAGTCTGTGTGGATGTGATTTGAGTGGTGGTCTGTACAGTACCAGTCTGTGTGTGGATGTGATTTGAGTGGTGTTTGTACAGTACCAGTCTGTGTGGATTTGATTTGAGTGGTGGTCTGTACAGTATCAGTCTGGTGGATGTGATTTGATTTGAGTGGTGGTCTGTACAGTACCAGTCTGTGTAGATGTGATTTGAGTGGTGGTCTGTACAGTACCAGTCTGTGTGGATGTGATTTGAGTGGTGGTCTGTACAGTACCAGTCTGTGTGTGGATGTGATTTGAGTGGTGGTCTGTACAGTACCAGTCTGTGTGGATGTGATTTGTTTGAGTGGTGGTCTGTACAGTACCAGTCTGTGTGGATGTGATTTGAGTGGTGGTCTGTACAGTACCAGTCTGTGTGGATGTGGTTTGAGTGGTGTTCTGTACAGTACCAGTCTGTGTGGATGTGATTTGAGTGGTGGTCTGTACAGTACCAGTCTGTGTGGATGTGATTTGAGTGGTGGTCTGTACAGTACCAGTCTGTGTGGATGTGATTTGAGTGGTGGTCTGTACAGTACCAGTCTGTGTGGATTTGATTTGAGTGGTGGTCTGTACAGTACCAGTCTGTGTGGATGTGATTTGAGTGGTGGTCTGTACAGTGTGGATGTGATTTGAGTGGTGGTCTGTGCAGTACCAGTCTGTGTGTGGATGTGATGTGATTTGAGTGGTGGTCTGTACAGTACCAGTCTGTGTGGTTGTGATTTGAGTGGTTGTCTGTACAGTACCAGTCTGTGTGGATGTGATTTGAGTGGTTGTCTGTACAGTACCAGTCTGTGTGGATGTGATTTGAGTGGTGGTCTGTACAGTACCAGTCTGTGTGGATGTGGTTTGAGTGGTGTTCTGTACAGTACCAGTCTGTGTGGATGTGATTTGAGTGGTGGTCTGTACAGTACCAGTCTGTGTGGATGTGATTTGAGTGGTGGTCTGTACAGTACCAGTCTGTGTGGATGTGATTTGAGTGGTGGTCTGTACAGTACCAGTCTGTGTGGATTTGATTTGAGTGGTGGTCTGTACAGTACCAGTCTGTGTGGATGTGATTTGAGTGGTGGTCTGTACAGTGTGGATGTGATTTGAGTGGTGGTCTGTGCAGTACCAGTCTGTGTGTGGATGTGATGTGATTTGAGTGGTGGTCTGTACAGTACCAGTCTGTGTGGTTGTGATTTGAGTGGTTGTCTGTACAGTACCAGTCTGTGTGGATGTGATTTGAGTGGTGGTCTGTACAGTACCAGTCTGTGTGGATGTGATTTGATTTGAGTGGTGGTCTGTACAGTACCAGTCTGTGGATGTGATTTGAGTGGTGGTCCAGTACCAGTCTGTGTGGATGTGATGTGATTTGAGTGGTGGTCTGTGTGGATGTGATTTGAGTAGTGGTCTGTACAGTACCAGTCTGTGTGGTTGTGATTTGAGTTGTGGTCTGTACAGTACCAGTCTGTGTGGATGTGATTTGAGTGGTTGTCTGTACAGTACCAGTCTGTGTGGATGTGATTTGAGTGGTGGTTTGTACAGTACCAGTCTGTGGATTTGATTTGAGTGGTGGTCTGTACAGTAACAGTCTGTGTGGATGTGATTTGAGTGGTGGTCTGTACAGTACCAGTCTGTGTGTGGATGTGATTTGAGTGGTGGTCTGTACAGTACCAGTCTGTGTGGATGTGATTTGATTTGAGTGGTGGTCTGTACAGTGTGGATGTGATTTGAGTGGTGGTCTGTGCAGTACCAGTCTGTGTGTGGATGTGATGTGATTTGAGTGGTGGTCTGTACAGTACCAGTCTGTGTGGATGAGATTTGAGTGGTGGTCTGTACAGTACCAGTCTGTGTGGATGTGATTTGAGTGGTGGTCTGTACAGTACCAGTCTGTGTGGGATGTGATTTGAGTGGTGGTCTGTACATTACCAGTCTGTGTGGATGTGATTTGAGTGGTGGTCTGTACAGTACCAGTCTGTGTGGATGTGATTTGAGTGGTGGTCTGTACAGTACCAGTCTGTGTGGATGTGATTTGATTTGAGTGGTGGTCTGTACAGTATCAGTCTGTGTGGATGTGATTTGATTTGAGTGGTGGTCTGTACAGTACCAGTCTGTGTAGATGTGATTTGAGTGGTGGTCTGTACAGTACCAGTCTGTGTGGATGTGATTTGAGTGGTGGTCTGTACAGTACCAGTCTGTGTGGATGTGATTTGAGTGGTGGTCTGTACAGTACCAGTCTGTGTGGATGAGATTTGAGTGGTGGTCTGTACAGTACCAGTCTGTGTGGATGTGATTTGAGTGGTGGTCTGTACAGTACCAGTCTGTGTGGATGTGATTTGAGTGGTGGTCTGTACAGTACCAGTCTGTGTGGATGTGATTTGAGTGGTGGTCTGTACAGTACCAGTCTGTGTGGATGAGATTTGAGTGGTGGTCTGTACAGTACCGGTCTGTGTGGATGTGATTTGAGTGGTGTTTTGTACAGTACCAGTCTGTGTGGATTTGATTTGAGTGGTGGTCTGTACAGTAACAGTCTGTGTGGATGTGATTTGAGTGGTGGTCTGTACAGTACCAGTCTGTGTGTGGATGTGATTTGAGTGGTGGTCTGTACAGTACCAGTCTGTGTGGATGTGATTTGATTTGAGTGGTGGTCTGTACAGTACCAGTCTGTGTGGATGTGATTTGAGTGGTGGTCTGTGCACCAGTCTGTGTGTGGATGTGATGTGATTTGAGTGGTGGTCTGTGTGGATGTGATTTGAGTAGTGGTCTGTACAGTACCAGTCTGTGTGGGTTGTGATTTGAGTTGTGGTCTGTACAGTACCAGTCTGTGTGGATGTGATTTGAGTGGTTGTCTGTACAGTACCAGTCTGTGTGGATGTGATTTGAGTGGTGTTTTGTACAGTACCAGTCTGTGTGGATTTGATTTGAGTGGTGGTCTGTACAGTAACAGTCTGTGTGGATGTGATTTGAGTGGTGGTCTGTACAGTACCAGTCTGTGTGGGATGTGATTTGAGTGGTGGTCTGTACAGTACCAGTCTGTGTGGATGTGATTTGATTTGAGTGGTGGTCTGTACAGTGTGGATGTGATTTGAGTGGTGGTCTGTGCAGTACCAGTCTGTGTGTGGATGTGATGTGATTTGAGTGGTGGTCTGTACAGTACCAGTCTGTGTGGATGAGATTTGAGTGGTGGTCTGTACAGTACCAGTCTGTGTGGATGTGATTTGAGTGGTGGTCTGTACAGTACCAGTCTGTGTGTGGATGTGATTTGAGTGGTGATCTGTACAGTACCAGTCTGTGTGGATGTGATTTGAGTGGTGTTTTGTACAGTACCAGTCTGTGTGGATTTGATTTGAGTGGTGGTCTGTACAGTAACAGTCTGTGTGGATGTGATTTGAGTGGTGGTCTGTACAGTACCAGTCTGTGTGTGGATGTGATTTGAGTGGTGGTCTGTACAGTACCAGTCTGTGTGGATGTGATTTGATTTGAGTGGTGGTCTGTACAGTGTGGATGTGATTTGAGTGGTGGTCTGTGCAGTACCAGTCTGTGTGTGGATGTGATGTGATTTGAGTGGTGGTCTGTACAGTACCAGTCTGTGTGGATGAGATTTGAGTGGTGGTTTGTACAGTACCAGTCTGTGTGGATGTGATTTGAGTGGTGGTCTGTACAGTACCAGTCTGTGTGTGGATGTGATTTGAGTGGTGTTTTGTACAGTACCAGTCTGTGTGGATTTGATTTGAGTGGTGGTCTGTACAGTATCAGTCTGGTGGATGTGATTTGATTTGAGTGGTGGTCTGTACAGTACCAGTCTGTGTAGATGTGATTTGAGTGGTGGTCTGTACAGTACCAGTCTGTGTGGATGTGATTTGAGTGGTGGTCTGTACAGTACCAGTCTGTGTGTGGATGTGATTTGAGTGGTGGTCTGTACAGTACCAGTCTGTGTGGATGTGATTTGTTTGAGTGGTGGTCTGTACAGTACCAGTCTGTGTGGATGTGATTTGAGTGGTGGTCTGTACAGTACCAGTCTGTGTGGATGTGATTTGAGTGGTGGTCTGTACAGTACCAGTCTGTGTGGATGTGATTTGAGTGGTGGTCTGTACAGTACCAGTCTGTGTGGATGTGATTTGAGTGGTGGTCTGTACAGTACCAGTCTGTGTGGATGTGATTTGAGTGGTGGTCTGTACAGTACCAGTCTGTGTGGATTTGATTTGAGTGGTGGTCTGTACAGTACCAGTCTGTGTGGATGTGATTTGAGTGGTGGTCTGTACAGTGTGGATGTGATTTGAGTGGTGGTCTGTGCAGTACCAGTCTGTGTGGATGTGATTGATTTGAGTGGTGGTCTGTACAGTACCAGTCTGTGTGGATTGTGATTTGAGTGGTGTCTGTACAGTACCAGTCTGTGTGGATGTGATTTGAGTGGTGGTCTGTACAGTACCAGTCTGTGTGGATGTGATTTGAGTGGTGGTCTGTACAGTACCAGTCTGTGTGGATGTGGTTTGAGTGGTGTTCTGTACAGTACCAGTCTGTGTGGATGTGATTTGAGTGGTGGTCTGTATTCTGTGTGGTTGTGGTGGTCTGTACAGTACCAGTCTGTGTGGATGTGATTTGAGTGGTGGTCTGTACAGTACCAGTCTGTGTGGATTTGATTTGAGTGGTGGTCTGTACAGTACCAGTCTGTGTGGATGTGATTTGAGTGGTGGTCTGTACAGTGTGGATGTGATTTGAGTGGTGGTCTGTGCAGTACCAGTCTGTGTGTGGGATGATGATGTGATTTGAGTGGTGGTCTGTACAGTACCAGTCTGTGTGGTTGTGATTTGAGTGGTTGTCTGTACAGTACCAGTCTGTGTGGATGTGATTTGAGTGGTGTCTGTACAGTACCAGTCTGTGTGGATGTGATTTGAGTGGTGGTCTGCACAGTACCAGTCTGTGTGGATGTGATTTGAGTGGTGGTCTGTACAGTACCAGTCTGTGTGGATGTGATTTGGTGGTGGTCTGTACATTACCAGTCTGTGTGGATGTGATTTGAGTGGTGGTCTGTACAGTACCAGTCTGTGTGGATGTGATTTGAGTGGTGGTCTGTACAGTACCAGTCTGTGTGGATGTGATTTGATTTGAGTGGTGGTCTGTACAGTATCAGTCTGTGTGGATGTGATTTGATTTGAGTGGTGGTCTGTACAGTACCAGTCTGTGTAGATGTGATTTGAGTGGTGGTCTGTACAGTACCAGTCTGTGTGGATGTGATTTGAGTGGTGGTCTGTACAGTACCAGTCTGTGTGGATGTGATTTGAGTGGTGGTCTGCACAGTACCAGTCTGTGTGGATGTGATTTGAGTGGTGGTCTGTACAGTACCAGTCTGTGTGGATGTGATTTGAGTGGTGGTCTGTACATTACCAGTCTGTGTGGATGTGATTTGAGTGGTGGTCTGTACAGTACCAGTCTGTGTGGATGTGATTTGAGTGGTGGTCTGTACAGTACCAGTCTGTGTGGATGAGATTTGAGTGGTGGTCTGTACAGTACCAGTCTGTGTGGATGTGATTTGAGTGGTGTTTTGTACAGTACCAGTCTGTGTGGATTTGATTTGAGTGGTGGTCTGTACAGTAACAGTCCGTGTGGATGTGATTTGAGTGGTGGTCTGTACAGTACCAGTCTGTGTGTGGATGTGATTTGAGTGGTGGTCTGTACAGTACCAGTCTGTGTGGATGTGATTTGATTTGAGTGGTGGTCTGTACAGTACCAGTCTGTGTGGATGTGATTTGAGTGGTGGTCTGTGCAGTACCAGTCTGTGTGTGGATGTGATGTGATTTGAGTGGTGGTCTGTGTGGATGTGATTTGAGTAGTGGTCTGTACAGTACCAGTCTGTGTGGTTGTGATTTGAGTTGTGGTCTGTACAGTACCAGTCTGTGTGGATGTGATTTGAGTGGTTGTCTGTACAGTACCAGTCTGTGTGGATGTGATTTGAGTGGTGTTTTGTACAGTACCAGTCTGTGTGGATTTGATTTGAGTGGTGGTCTGTACAGTAACAGTCTGTGTGGATGTGATTTGAGTGGTGGTCTGTACAGTACCAGTCTGTGTGTGGATGTGATTTGAGTGGTGGTCTGTACAGTACCAGTCTGTGTGGATGTGATTTGATTTGAGTGGTGGTCTGTACAGTGTGGATGTGATTTGAGTGGTGGTCTGTGCAGTACCAGTCTGTGTGTGGATGTGATGTGATTTGAGTGGTGGTCTGTACAGTACCAGTCTGTGTGGATGAGATTTGAGTGGTGGTCTGTACAGTACCAGTCTGTGTGGATGTGATTTGAGTGGTGGTCTGTACAGTACCAGTCTGTGTGGATTTGATTTGAGTGGTGATCTGTACAGTACCAGTCTGTGTGGATGTGATTTGAGTGGTGGTCTGTACAGTACCAGTCTGTGTGGATGTGATTTGAGTGGTGGTCTGTACAGTACCAGTCTGCGTGGATGTGATTTGAGTGGTGGTCTGTACAGTACCAGTCTGTGTGTGGATGTGATTTGAGTGGTGGTCTGTACAGTACCAGTCTGTGTGGATGTGATTTGATTTGAGTAGTGGTCTGTACAGTACCAGTCTGTGTGGATGTGATTTGAGTGGTGGTCCGTACAGTACCAGTCTGTGTGGATGTGGTTTGAGTGGTGTTCTGTACAGTACCAGTCTGTGTGGATGTGATTTGAGTGGTTGTCTGTACAGTACCAGTCTGTGTGGATGTGATTTGAGTGGTGGTCTGTACAGTACCAGTCTGTGTGGATGTGATTTGATTTGAGTGGTGGTCTGTACAGTATCAGTCTGTGGATGTGATTTGATTTGAGTGGTGGTCTGTACAGTACCAGTCTGTGTAGATGTGATTTGAGTGGTGGTCTGTACAGTACCAGTCTGTGTGGATGTGATTTGAGTGGTGGTCTGTACAGTACCAGTCTGTGTGGATGTGATTTGAGTGGTGGTCTGTACAGTACCAGTCTGTGTAGATGTGATTTGAGTGGTGGTCTGTACAGTACCAGTCTGTGTGGATGTGATTTGAGTGGTGGTCTGTACAGTACCAGTCTGTGTGGATGTGATTTGAGTGGTGGTCTGTACAGTACCAGTCTGTGTGGATGAGATTTGAGTGGTGGTCTGTACAGTACCAGTCTGTGTGGATGTGATTTGAGTGGTGGTCTGCACAGTACCAGTCTGTGTGGATGTGATTTGAGTGGTGGTCTGTACAGTACCAGTCTGTGTGGATGTGATTTGAGTGGTGGTCTGTACATTCCAGTCTGTGTGGATGTGATTTGAGTGGTGGTCTGTACAGTACCAGTCTGTGGATGTGATTTGAGTGGTGGTCTGTACAGTACCAGTCTGTGTGGATGTGATTTGATTTGAGTGGTGGTCTGTACAGTACCAGTCTGTGTGGATTTGATTTGAGTGGTGGTCTGTACAGTACCAGTCTGTGTGGATGTGATTTGAGTGGTGGTCTGTACAGTGTGGATGTGATTTGAGTGGTGGTCTGTGCAGTACCAGTCTGTGTGTGGATGTGATGTGATTTGAGTGGTGGTCTGTACAGTACCAGTCTGTGTGGTTGTGATTTGAGTGGTTGTCTGTACAGTACCAGTCTGTGTGGATGTGATTTGAGTGGTGGTCTGCACAGTACCAGTCTGTGTGGATGTGATTTGAGTGGTGGTCTGTACAGGTACCAGTCTGTGTGGATGTGATTTGAGTGGTGGTCTGTACATTACCAGTCTGTGTGGATGTGATTTGAGTGGTGGTCTGTACAGTACCAGTCTGTGTGGATGTGATTTGAGTGGTGGTCTGTACAGTACCAGTCTGTGTGGATATGATTTGATTTGAGTGGTGGTCTGTACAGTATCAGTCTGTGTGGATGTGATTTGATTTGAGTGGTGGTCTGTACAGTACCAGTCTGTGTAGATGTGATTTGAGTGGTGGTCTGTACAGTACCAGTCTGTGTGGATGTGATTTGAGTGGTGGTCTGTACAGTACCAGTCTGTGTGGATGTGATTTGAGTGGTGGTCTGTACAGTACCAGTCTGTGTGGATGAGATTTGAGTGGTGGTCTGTACAGTACGAGTCTGTGTGGATGTGATTTGAGTGGTGGTCTGTACAGTACCAGTCTGTGTGGATGTGATTTGAGTGGTGGTCTGTACAGTACCAGTCTGTGTGGATGTGATTTGAGTGGTGGTCTGTACAGTACCGAGTCTGTGTGGATGAGATTTGAGTGGTGGTCTGTACAGTACCAGTCTGTGTGTGGATGTGATTTGAGTGGTGGTCTGTACAGTACCAGTCTGTGTGGATGTGATTTGATTTGAGTGGTGGTCTGTACAGTACCAGTCTGTGTGGATGTGATTTGAGTGGTGGTCCGTACAGTACCAGTCTGTGTGGATGTGGTTTGAGTTGTGTTCTGTACAGTACCAGTCTGTGTGGATGTGATTTGAGTGGTGGTCTGTACAGTACCAGTCTGTGTGGATGTGATTTGAGTGGTGGTCTGTACAGTACCAGTCTGTGTGGATGTGATTTGAGTGGTGGTCTGTACAGTACCAGTCTGTGTGGATTTGATTTGAGTGGTGGTCTGTACAGTACCAGTCTGTGTGGATGTGATTTGAGTGGTGGTCTGTACAGTGTGGATGTGATTTGAGTGGTGGTCTGTGCAGTACCAGTCTGTGTGTGGATGTGATGTGATTTGAGTGGTGGTCTGTACAGTACCAGTCTGTGTGGTTGTGATTTGAGTGGTTGTCTGTACATTACCAGTCTGTGTGGATGTGATTTGAGTGGTGGTCTGCACAGTACCAGTCTGTGTGGATGTGATTTGAGTGGTGGTCTGTACAGTACCAGTCTGTGTGGATGTGATTTGAGTGGTGGTCTGTACATTACCAGTCTGTGTGGATGTGATTTGAGTGGTGGTCTGTACAGTACCAGTCTGTGTGGATGTGATTTGAGTGGTGGTCTGTACAGTACCAGTCTGTGTGGATGTGATTTGATTTGAGTGGTGGTCTGTACAGTATCAGTCTGTGTGGATGTGATTTGATTTGAGTGGTGGTCTGTACAGTACCAGTCTGTGTAGATGTGATTTGAGTGGTGGTCTGTACAGTACCAGTCTGTGTGGATGTGATTTGAGTGGTGGTCTGTACAGTACCAGTCTGTGTGGATGTGATTTGAGTGGTGGTCTGTACAGTACCAGTCTGTGTGGATGAGATTTGAGTGGTGGTCTGTACAGTACCAGTCTGTGTGGATGTGATTTGAGTGGTGGTCTGTACAGTACCAGTCTGTGTGGATGTGATTTGAGTGGTGGTCTGTACAGTACCAGTCTGTGTGGATGTGATTTGGAGTGGTGGTCTGTACAGTACCAGTCTGTGTGGATGAGATTTGAGTGGTGGTCTGTACAGTACCAGTCTGTGTGGTTGTGATTTGAGTGGCGTTTTGTACAGTACCAGTCTGTGTGGATTTGATTTGAGTGGTGGTCTGTACAGTAACAGTCTGTGTGGATGTGATTTGAGTGGTGGTCTGTACAGTACCAGTCTGTGTGTGGATGTGATTTGGAGTGGTGGTCTGTACAGTACCAGTCTGTGTGGATGTGATTTGATTTGAGTGGTGGTCTGTACAGTACCAGTCTGTGTGGATGTGATTTGAGTGGTGGTCTGTGCAGTACCAGTCTGTGTGTGGATGTGATGTGATTTGAGTGGTGGTCTGTACAGTACCAGTCTGTGTGGATGTGATTTGAGTAGTGGTCTGTACAGGACCAGTCTGTGTGGTTGTGATTTGAGTTGTGGTCTGTACAGTACCAGTCTGTGTGGATGTGATTTGAGTGGTGGTCTGTACAGTACCAGTCTGTGTGGATTTGATTTGAGTGGTGGTCTGTACAGTACCAGTCTGTGTGGATGTGATTTGAGTGGTGGTCTGTACAGTGTGGATGTGATTTGAGTGGTGGTCTGTGCAGTACCAGTCTGTGTGTGGATGTGATGTGATTTGAGTGGTGGTCTGTACAGTACCAGTCTGTGTGGTTGTGATTTGAGTGGTTGTCTGTACAGTACCAGTCTGTGTGGATGTGGTTTGAGTTGTGTTCTGTACAGTACCAGTCTGTGTGGATGTGATTTGAGTGGTGGTCTGTACAGTAACAGTCTGTGTGGATGTGATTTGAGTGGTGGTCTGTACAGTACCAGTCTGTGTGGATGTGATTTGAGTGGTGTTCTGTACAGTACCAGTCTGTGTGGATTTGATTTGAGTGGTGGTCTGTACAGTACCAGTCTGTGTGGATGTGATTTGAGTGGTGGTCTGTACAGTGTGGATGTGATTTGAGTGGTGGTCTGTGCAGTACCAGTCTGTGTGTGGATGTGATGTGATTTGAGTGGTGGTCTGTACAGTACCAGTCTGTGTGGTTGTGATTTGAGTGGTTGTCTGTACATTACCAGTCTGTGTGGATGTGATTTGAGTGGTGGTCTGCACAGTACCAGTCTGTGTGGATGTGATTTGAGTGGTGGTCTGTACAGTACCAGTCTGTGTGGATGTGATTTGAGTGGTGGTCTGTACATTACCAGTCTGTGTGGATGTGATTTGAGTGGTGGTCTGTACAGTACCAGTCTGTGTGGATGTGATTTGAGTGGTGGTCTGTACAGTACCAGTCTGTGTGGATGTGATTTGATTTGAGTGGTGGTCTGTACAGTATCAGTCTGTGTGGATGTGATTTGATTTGAGTGGTGGTCTGTACAGTACCAGTCTGTGTAGATGTGATTTGAGTGGTGGTCTGTACAGTACCAGTCTGTGTGGATGTGATTTGAGTGGTGGTCTGTACAGTACCAGTCTGTGTGGATGTGATTTGAGTGGTGGTCTGTACAGTACCAGTCTGTGTGGATGAGATTTGAGTGGTGGTCTGTACAGTACCAGTCTGTGTGGATGTGATTTGAGTGGTGGTCTGTACAGTACCAGTCTGTGTGGATGTGATTTGAGTGGTGGTCTGTACAGTACCAGTCTGTGTGGATGTGATTTGAGTGGTGGTCTGTACAGTACCAGTCTGTGTGGATGAGATTTGAGTGGTGGTCTGTACAGTACCAGTCTGTGTGGATGTGATTTGAGTGGCGTTTTGTACAGTACCAGTCTGTGTGGATTTGATTTGAGTGGTGGTCTGTACAGTAACAGTCTGTGTGGATGTGATTTGAGTGGTGGTCTGTACAGTACCAGTCTGTGTGTGGATGTGATTTGAGTGGTGGTCTGTACAGTACCAGTCTGTGTGGATGTGATTTGATTTGAGTGGTGGTCTGTACAGTACCAGTCTGTGTGGATGTGATTTGAGTGGTGGTCTGTGCAGTACCAGTCTGTGTGTGGATGTGATGTGATTTGAGTGGTGGTCTGTACAGTACCAGTCTGTGTGGATGTGATTTGAGTAGTGGTCTGTACAGGACCAGTCTGTGTGGTTGTGATTTGAGTTGTGGTCTGTACAGTACCAGTCTGTGTGGATGTGATTTGAGTGGTGGTCTGTACAGTACCAGTCTGTGTGGATTTGATTTGAGTGGTGGTCTGTACAGTACCAGTCTGTGTGGATGTGATTTGAGTGGTGGTCTGTACAGTGTGGATGTGATTTGAGTGGTGGTCTGTGCAGTACCAGTCTGTGTGTGGATGTGATGTGATTTGAGTGGTGGTCTGTACAGTACCAGTCTGTGTGGTTGTGATTTGAGTGGTTGTCTGTACAGTACCAGTCTGTGTGGATGTGATTTGAGTGGTGGTCTGCACAGTACCAGTCTGTGTGGATGTGATTTGAGTGGTGGTCTGTACAGTACCAGTCTGTGTGGATGTGATTTGAGTGGTGGTCTGTACATTACCAGTCTGTGTGGATGTGATTTGAGTGGTGGTCTGTACAGTACCAGTCTGTGTGGATGTGATTTGAGTGGTGGTCTGTACAGTACCAGTCTGTGTGGATGTGATTTGATTTGAGTGGTGGTCTGTACAGTATCAGTCTGTGTGGATGTGATTTGAATTGAGTGGTGGTCTGTACAGTACCAGTCTGTGTAGATGTGATTTGAGTGGTGGTCTGTACAGTACCAGTCTGTGTGGATGTGATTTGAGTGGTGGTCTGTACAGTACCAGTCTGTGTGGATGTGATTTGAGTGGTGGTCTGTACAGTACCAGTCTGTGTGGATGAGATTTGAGTGGTGGTCTGTACAGTACCAGTCTGTGTGGATGTGATTTGAGTGGTGGTCTGTACAGTACCAGTCTGTGTGGATGTGATTTGAGTGGTGGTCTGTACAGTACCAGTCTGTGTGGATGAGATTTGAGTGGTGGTCTGTACAGTACCAGTCTGTGTGGATGTGATTTGAGTGGTGGTCTGTACAGTACCAGTCTGTGTGGATGTGATTTGAGTGGTGGTCTGTACAGTACCAGTCTGTGTGGATGAGATTTGAGTGGTGGTCTGTACAGTACCAGTCTGTGTGGATGTGATTTGAGTGGCGTTTTGTACAGTACCAGTCTGTGTGGATTTGATTTGAGTGGTGGTCTGTACAGTAACAGTCTGTGTGGATGTGATTTGAGTGGTGGTCTGTACAGTACCAGTCTGTGTGTGGATGTGATTTGAGTGGTGGTCTGTACAGTACCAGTCTGTGTGGATGTGATTTGATTTGAGTGGTGGTCTGTACAGTACCAGTCTGTGTGGATGTGATTTGAGTGGTGGTCTGTGCAGTACCAGTCTGTGTGTGGATGTGATGTGATTTGAGTGGTGGTCTGTACAGTACCAGTCTGTGTGGATGTGATTTGAGTAGTGGTCTGTACAGGACCAGTCTGTGTGGTTGTGATTTGAGTTGTGGTCTGTACAGTACCAGTCTGTGTGGATGTGATTTGAGTGGTGGTCTGTACAGTACCAGTCTGTGTGGATTTGATTTGAGTGGTGGTCTGTACAGTACCAGTCTGTGTGGATGTGATTTGAGTGGTGGTCTGTACAGTGTGGATGTGATTTGAGTGGTGGTCTGTGCAGTACCAGTCTGTGTGTGGATGTGATGTGATTTGAGTGGTGGTCTGTACAGTACCAGTCTGTGTGGTTGTGATTTGAGTGGTTGTCTGTACAGTACCAGTCTGTGTGGATGTGATTTGAGTGGTGGTCTGCACAGTACCAGTCTGTGTGGATGTGATTTGAGTGGTGGTCTGTACAGTACCAGTCTGTGTGGATGTGATTTGAGTGGTGGTCTGTACATTACCAGTCTGTGTGGATGTGATTTGAGTGGTGGTCTGTACAGTACCAGTCTGTGTGGATGTGATTTGAGTGGTGGTCTGTACAGTACCAGTCTGTGTGGATGTGATTTGATTTGAGTGGTGGTCTGTACAGTATCAGTCTGTGTGGATGTGATTTGAATTGAGTGGTGGTCTGTACAGTACCAGTCTGTGTAGATGTGATTTGAGTGGTGGTCTGTACAGTACCAGTCTGTGTGGATGTGATTTGAGTGGTGGTCTGTACAGTACCAGTCTGTGTGGATGTGATTTGAGTGGTGGTCTGTACAGTACCAGTCTGTGTGGATGAGATTTGAGTGGTGGTCTGTACAGTACCAGTCTGTGTGGATGTGATTTGAGTGGTGGTCTGTACAGTACCAGTCTGTGTGGATGTGATTTGAGTGGTGGTCTGTACAGTACCAGTCTGTGTGGATGTGATTTGAGTGGTGGTCTGTACAGTACCAGTCTGTGTGGATGAGATTTGAGTGGTGGTCTGTACAATACCAGTCTGTGTGGATGTGATTTGAGTGGCGTTTTGTACAGTACCAGTCTGTGTGGATTTGATTTGAGTGGTGGTCTGTACAGTACCAGTCTGTGTGTGGATGTGATTTGAGTGGTGGTCTGTACAGTACCAGTCTGTGTGGATGTGATTTGATTTGAGTGGTGGTCTGTACAGTACCAGTCTGTGTGGATGTGATTTGAGTGGTGGTCTGTGCAGTACCAGTCTGTGTGTGGATGTGATGTGATTTGAGTGGTGGTCTGTACAGTACCAGTCTGTGTGGATGTGATTTGAGTAGTGGTCTGTACAGTACCAGTCTGTGTGGTTGTGATTTGAGTTGTGGTCTGTACAGTACCAGTCTGTGTGGATGTGATTTGAGTGGTTGTCTGTACAGTACCAGTCTGTGTGGATGTGATTTGAGTGGTGTTTTGTACAGTACCAGTCTGTGTGGATTTGATTTGAGTGGTGGTCTGTACAGTAACAGTCTGTGTGGATGTGATTTGAGTGGTGGTCTGTACAGTACCAGTCTGTGTGTGGATGTGATTTGAGTGGTGGTCTGTACAGTACCAGTCTGTGTGGATGTGATTTGATTTGAGTGGTGGTCTGTACAGTGTGGATGTGATTTGAGTGGTGGTCTGTGCAGTACCAGTCTGTGTGTGATGTGATGTGATTTGAGTGGTGGTCTGTACAGTACCAGTCTGTGTGGAAGAGATTTGAGTGGTGGTCTGTACAGTACCAGTCTGTGTGGATGTGATTTGAGTGGTGGTCTGTACAGTACCAGTCTGTGTGGATGTGATTTGAGTGGTTGTCTGTACAGTACCAGTCTGTGTGGATGTGATTTGAGTGGTGTTTTGTACAGTACCAGTCTATGTGGATTTGATTTGAGTGGTGGTCTGTACAGTAACAGTCTGTGTGGATGTGATTTGAGTGGTGGTCTGTACAGTACCAGTCTGTGTGTGGATGTGATTTGAGTGGTGGTCTGTACAGTACCAGTCTGTGTGGATGTGATTTGATTTGAGTGGCGGTCTGTACAGTGTGGATGTGATTTGAGTGGTGGTCTGTGCAGTACCAGTCTGTGTGTGGATGTGATGTGATTTGAGTGGTGTTCTGTACAGTACCAGTCTGTGTGGATGTGATTTGAGTGGTTGTCTGTACAGTACCAGTCTGTGTGGATGTGATTTGAGTGGTGGTCTGTACAGTACCAGTCTGTGTGGATGTGATGTGAGTGGCGTTTTGTACAGTACCAGTCTGTGTGGATTTGATTTGAGTGGTGGTCTGTACAGTAACAGTCTGTGTGGATGTGATTTGAGTGGTGGTCTGTACAGTACCAGTCTGTGTGTGGATGTGATTTGAGTGGTGGTCTGTACAGTACCAGTCTGTGTGGATGTGATTTGATTTGAGTGGTGGTCTGTACAGTACCAGTCTGTGTGGATGTGATTTGAGTGGTGGTCTGTGCAGTACCAGTCTGTGTGTGGATGTGATGTGATTTGAGTGGTGGTCTGTACAGTACCAGTCTGTGTGGATGTGATTTGAGTAGTGGTCTGTACAGTACCAGTCTGTGTGGTTGTGATTTGAGTTGTGGTCTGTACAGTACCAGTCTGTGTGGATGTGATTTGAGTGGTTGTCTGTACAGTACCAGTCTGTGTGGATGTGATTTGAGTGGTGTTTTGTACAGTACCAGTCTGTGTGGATTTGATTTGAGTGGTGGTCTGTACAGTAACAGTCTGTGTGGATGTGATTTGAGTGGTGGTCTGTACAGTACCAGTCTGTGTGTGGATGTGATTTGAGTGGTGGTCTGTACAGTACCAGTCTGTGTGGATGTGATTTGATTTGAGTGGTGGTCTGTACAGTGTGGATGTGATTTGAGTGGTGGTCTGTGCAGTACCAGTCTGTGTGTGGATGTGATGTGATTTGAGTGGTGGTCTGTACAGTACCAGTCTGTGTGGAAGAGATTTGAGTGGTGGTCTGTACAGTACCAGTGTGTGTGGATGTGATTTGAGTGGTGGTCTGTACAGTACCAGTCTGTGTGGATTTGATTTGAGTGGTGATCTGTACAGTACCAGTCTGTGTGGATGTGATTTGAGTGGTGGTCTGTACAGTACCAGTCTGTGTGGATGTGATTTGAGTGGTGGTCTGTACAGTACCAGTCTGTGTGGATGTGATTTGAGTGGTGGTCTGTACAGTACCAGTCTGTGTGTGGATGTGATTTGAGTGGTGGTCTGTACAGTACCAGTCTGTGTGGATGTGATTTGATTTGAGTGGTGGTCTGTACAGTACCAGTCTGTGTGGATGTGATTTGAGTGGTGGTCCGTACAGTACCAGTCTGTGTGGATGTGGTTTGAGTGGTGTTCTGTACAGTACCAGTCTGTGTGGATGTGATTTGAGTGGTTGTCTGTACAGTACCAGTCTGTGTGGATGTGATTTGAGTGGTGGTCTGTACAGTACCAGTCTGTGTGGATGTGATTTGAGTGGTGGTCTGTACAGTACCAGTCTGTGTGGATTTGATTTGAGTGGTGGTCTGTACAGTACCAGTCTGTGTGGATGTGATTTGAGTGGTGGTCTGTACAGTGTGGATGTGATTTGAGTGGTGGTCTGTGCAGTACCAGTCTGTGTGTGGATGTGATGTGATTTGAGTGGTGGTCTGTACAGTACCAGTCTGTGTGGATGTGATTTGAGTTGTGGTCTGTACAGTACCAGTCTGTGTGGTTGTGATTTGAGTAGTTGTCTGTACAGTACCAGTCTGTGTGGATGTGAATTGAGTGGTTGTATGTACAGTACCAGTCTGTGTGGATGTGATTTGAGTGGTGGTCTGCACAGTACCAGTCTGTGTGGATGTGATTTGAGTGGTGGTCTGTACAGTACCAGTCTGTGTGGATGTGATTTGAGTGGTGGTCTGTACAGTACCAGTCTGTGTGGATGAGATTTGAGTGGTGGTCTGTACAGTACCAGTCTGTGTGGATGTGATTTGAGTGGTGTTTTGTACAGTACCAGTCTGTGTGGATTTGATTTGAGTGGTGGTCTGTACAGTAACAGTCTGTGTGGATGTGATTTGAGTGGTGGTCTGTACAGTACCAGTCTGTGTGTGGATGTGATTTGAGTGGTGGTCTGTACAGTACCAGTCTGTGTGGATGTGATTTGATTTGAGTGGTGGTCTGTACAGTACCAGTCTGTGTGGATGTGATTTGAGTGGTGGTCTGTACAGTACCAGTCTGTGTGGATGTGATTTGATTTGAGTGGTGGTCTGTACAGTACCAGTCTGTGTGGATGTGATTTGAGTGGTGGTCTGTGCAGTACCAGTCTGTGTGTGGATGTGATGTGATTTGAGTGGTGGTCTGTACAGTACCAGTCTGTGTGGATGTGATTTGAGTAGTGGTCTGTACAGTACCAGTCTGTGTGGTTGTGATTTGAGTTGTGGTCTGTACAGTACCAGTCTGTGTGGATGTGATTTGAGTGGTTGTCTGTACAGTACCAGTCTGTGTGGATGTGATTTGAGTGGTGTTTTGTACAGTACCAGTCTGTGTGGATTTGATTTGAGTGGTGGTCTGTACAGTAACAGTCTGTGTGGATGTGATTTGAGTGGTGGTCTGTACAGTACCAGTCTGTGTGGATGTGATTTGAGTGGTGGTCTGTACAGTACCAGTCTGTGTGGATGAGATTTGAGTGGTGGTCTGTACAGTACCAGTCTGTGTGGATGTGATTTGAGTGGTGTTTTGTACAGTACCAGTCTGTGTGGATTTGATTTGAGTGGTGGTCTGTACAGTACCAGTCTGTGTGGATGTGATTTGAGTGGTGGTCTGTACAGTACTAGTCTGTGTGTGGATGTGATTTGAGTGGTGGTCTGTACAGTACCAGTCAGTGTGGATGTGATTTGATTTGAGTGGTGGTCTGTACAGTACCAGTTTGTGTGGATGTGATTTGAGTAGTGGTCTGTACAGTACCAGTCTGTGTGGATGTGATTTTATTTGAGTGGTGGTCTGTACAGTACCAGTCTGTGTGGATGTGATTTGAGTGGTGGTCTGTACATGACCAGTCTGTGTGGATGTGATTTGAGTGGTGGTCTGTACAGTACCAGTCTGTGTGGATGTGATTTGAGTAGTGGTCTGTACAGTACCAGTCTGTGTGGTTGTGATTTGAGTTGTGGTCTGTACAGTACCAGTCTGTGTGGATGTGATTTGAGTGGTTGTCTGTACAGTACCAGTCTGTGTGGATGTGATTTGAGTGGTGTTTTGTACAGTACCAGTCTGTGTGGATTTGATTTGAGTGGTGGTCTGTACAGTAACAGTCTGTGTGGATGTGATTTGAGTGGTGGTCTGTACAGTACCAGTATGTGTGTGGATGTGATTTGAGTGGTGGTCTGTACAGTACCAGTCTGTGTGGATGTGATTTGATTTGAGTGGTGGTCTGTACAGTGTGGATGTGATTTGAGTGGTGGTCTGTGCAGTACCAGTCTGTGTGTGGATGTGATGTGATTTGAGTGGTGGTCTGTACAGTACCAGTCTGTGTGGAAGAGATTTGAGTGGTGGTCTGTACAGTACCAGTCTGTGTGGATGTGATTTGAGTGGTGGTCTGTACAGTACCAGTCTGTGTGGATTTGATTTGAGTGGTGATCTGTACAGTACCAGTCTGTGTGGATGTGATTTGAGTGGTGGTCTGTACAGTACCAGTCTGTGTGGATGTGATTTGAGTGGTGGTCTGTACAGTACCAGTCTGTGTGGATGTGATTTGAGTGGTGGTCTGTACAGTACCAGTCTGTGTGTGGATGTGATTTGAGTGGTGGTCTGTACAGTACCAGTCTGTGTGGATGTGATTTGATTTGAGTGGTGGTCTGTACAGTACCAGTCTGTGTGGATGTGATTTGAGTGGTGGTCCGTACAGTACCAGTCTGTGTGGATGTGGTTTGAGTGGTGTTCTGTACAGTACCAGTCTGTGTGGATGTGATTTGAGTGGTTGTCTGTACAGTACCAGTCTGTGTGGATGTGATTTGAGTGGTGGTCTGTACAGTACCAGTCTGTGTGGATGTGATGTGAGTGGCGTTTTGTACAGTACCAGTCTGTGTGGATTTGATTTGAGTGGTGGTCTGTACAGTAACAGTCTGTGTGGATGTGATTTGAGTGGTGGTCTGTACAGTACCAGTCTGTGTGTGGATGTGATTTGAGTGGTGGTCTGTACAGTACCAGTCTGTGTGGATGTGATTTGATTTGAGTGGTGGTCTGTACAGTACCAGTCTGTGTGGATGTGATTTGAGTGGTGGTCTGTGCAGTACCAGTCTGTGTGTGGATGTGATGTGATTTGAGTGGTGGTCTGTACAGTACCAGTCTGTGTGGATGTGATTTGAGTAGTGGTCTGTACAGTACCAGTCTGTGTGGTTGTGATTTGAGTTGTGGTCTGTACAGTACCAGTCTGTGTGGATGTGATTTGAGTGGTTGTCTGTACAGTACCAGTCTGTGTGGATGTGATTTGAGTGGTGTTTTGTACAGTACCAGTCTGTGTGGATTTGATTTGAGTGGTGGTCTGTACAGTAACAGTCTGTGTGGATGTGATTTGAGTGGTGGTCTGTACAGTACCAGTCTGTGTGTGGATGTGATTTGAGTGGTGGTCTGTACAGTACCAGTCTGTGTGGATGTGATTTGATTTGAGTGGTGGTCTGTACAGTGTGGATGTGATTTGAGTGGTGGTCTGTGCAGTACCAGTCTGTGTGTGGATGTGATGTGATTTGAGTGGTGGTCTGTACAGTACCAGTCTGTGTGGAAGAGATTTGAGTGGTGGTCTGTACAGTACCAGTCTGTGTGGATGTGATTTGAGTGGTGGTCTGTACAGTACCAGTCTGTGTGGATTTGATTTGAGTGGTGATCTGTACAGTACCAGCCTGTGTGGATGTGATTTGAGTGGTGGTCTGTACAGTACCAGTCTGTGTGGATGTGATTTGAGTGGTGGTCTGTACAGTACCAGTCTGTGTGGATGTGATTTGAGTGGTGGTCTGTACAGTACCAGTCTGTGTGGGATGTGATTTGAGTGGTGGTCTGTACAGTACCAGTCTGTGTGGATGTGATTTGATTTGAGTGGTGGTCTGTACAGTACCAGTCTGTGTGGATGTGATTTGAGTGGTGGTCCGTACAGTACCAGTCTGTGTGGATGTGGTTTGAGTGGTGTTCTGTACAGTACCAGTCTGTGTGGATGTGATTTGAGTGGTTGTCTGTACAGTACCAGTCTGTGTGGATGTGATTTGAGTGGTGGTCTGTACAGTACCAGTCTGTGTGGATGTGATTTGAGTGGTGGTCTGTACAGTACCAGTCTGTGTGGATTTGATTTGAGTGGTGGTCTGTACAGTACCAGTCTGTGTGGATGTGATTTGAGTGGTGGTCTGTACAGTGTGGATGTGATTTGAGTGGTGGTCTGTGCAGTACCAGTCTGTGTGGATGTGATGTGATTTGAGTGGTGGTCTGTACAGTACCAGTCTGTGTGGATGTGATTTGAGTTGTGGTCTGTACAGTACCAGTCTGTGTGGTTGTGATTTGAGTAGTTGTCTGTACAGTACCAGTCTGTGTGGATGTGATTTGAGTGGTTGTATGTACAGTACCAGTCTGTGTGGATGTGATTTGAGTGGTGGTCTGCACAGTACCAGTCTGTGTGGATGTGATTTGAGTGGTGGTCTGTACAGTACCAGTCTGTGTGGATGTGATTTGAGTGGTGGTCTGTACAGTACCAGTCTGTGTGGATGAGATTTGAGTGGTGGTCTGTACAGTACCAGTCTGTGTGGATGTGATTTGAGTGGTGGTCTGTACAGTACCAGTCTGTGTGTGGATGTGATTTGAGTGGTGGTCTGTACAGTACCAGTCTGTGTGGATGTGATTTGATTTGAGTGGTGGTCTGTACAGTACCAGTCTGTGTGGATGTGATTTGAGTGGTGGTCTGTGCAGTACCAGTCTGTGTGTGGATGTGATGTGATTTGAGTGGTGGTCTGTACAGTACCAGTCTGTGTGGATGTGATTTGAGTAGTGGTCTGTACAGTACCAGTCTGTGTGGTTGTGATTTGAGTTGTGGTCTGTACAGTACCAGTCTGTGTGGATGTGATTTGAGTGGTTGTCTGTACAGTACCAGTCTGTGTGGATGTGATTTGAGTGGTGTTTTGTACAGTACCAGTCTGTGTGGATGTGATTTGAGTGGTTGTCTGTACAGTACCAGTCTGTGTGGATGTGATTTGAGTGGTGGTCTGTACAGTACCAGTCTGTGTGGATGTGATTTGAGTGGTGGTCTGTACAGTACCAGTCTGTGTGGATTTGATTTGAGTGGTGGTCTGTACAGTACCAGTCTGTGTGGATGTGATTTGAGTGGTGGTCTGTACAGTACCAGTCTGTGTGGATGTGATTTGATTTGAGTGGTGGTCTGTACAGTACCAGTCTGTGTGGATGTGATTTGAGTGGTGGTCTGTGCAGTACCAGTCTGTGTGTGGATGTGATGTGATTTGAGTGGTGGTCTGTACAGTACCAGTCTGTGTGGATGTGATTTGAGTAGTGGTCTGTACAGTACCAGTCTGTGTGGTTGTGATTTGAGTTGTGGTCTGTACAGTACCAGTCTGTGTGGATGTGATTTGAGTGGTTGTCTGTACAGTACCAGTCTGTGTGGATGTGATTTGAGTGGTGTTTTGTACAGTACCAGTCTGTGTGGATTTGATTTGAGTGGTGGTCTGTACAGTAACAGTCTGTGTGGATGTGATTTGAGTGGTGGTCTGTACAGTACCAGTCTGTGTGGATGTGATTTGAGTGGTGGTCTGTACAGTACCAGTCTGTGTGGATGAGATTTGAGTGGTGGTCTGTACAGTACCAGTCTGTGTGGATGTGATTTGAGTGGTGTTTTGTACAGTACCAGTCTGTGTGGATTTGATTTGAGTGGTGGTCTGTACAGTAACAGTCTGTGTGGATGTGATTTGAGTGGTGGTCTGTACAGTACCAGTCTGTGTGTGGATGTGATTTGAGTGGTGGTCTGTACAGTACCAGTCTGTGTGGATGTGATTTGATTTGAGTGGTGGTCTGTACAGTACCAGTCTGTGTGGATGTGATTTGAGTGGTGGTCTGTACAGTACCAGTCTGTGTGGATGTGATTTGATTTGAGTGGTGGTCTGTACAGTACCAGTCTGTGTGGATGTGATTTGAGTGGTGGTCTGTGCAGTACCAGTCTGTGTGTGGATGTGATGTGATTTGAGTGGTGGTCTGTACAGTACCAGTCTGTGTGGATGTGATTTGAGTAGTGGTCTGTACAGTACCAGTCTGTGTGGTTGTGATTTGAGTTGTGGTCTGTACAGTACCAGTCTGTGTGGATGTGATTTGAGTGGTTGTCTGTACAGTACCAGTCTGTGTGGATGTGATTTGAGTGGTGTTTTGTACAGTACCAGTCTGTGTGGATTTGATTTGAGTGGTGGTCTGTACAGTAACAGTCTGTGTGGATGTGATTTGAGTGGTGGTCTGTACAGTACCAGTCTGTGTGTGGATGTGATTTGAGTGGTGGTCTGTACAATACCAGTCTGTGTGGATGTGATTTGATTTGAGTGGTGGTCTGTACAGTGTGGATGTGATTTGAGTGGTGGTCTGTGCAGTACCAGTCTGTGTGGGATGTGATGTGATTTGAGTGGTGGTCTGTACAGTACCAGTCTGTGTGGATGAGATTTGAGTGGTGGTCTGTACAGTACCAGTCTGTGTGGATGTGATTTGAGTGGTGGTCTGTACAGTACCAGTCTGTGTGGATTTGATTTGAGTGGTGATCTGTACAGTACCAGTCTGTATGGATGTGATTTGAGTGGTGGTCTGTACAGTACCAGTCTGTGTGGATGTGATTTGAGTGGTGGTCTGTACAGTACCAGTCTGTGTGGATGTGATTTGAGTGGTGGTCTGTACAGTACCAGTCTGTGTGGATGTGATTTGAGTGGTGGTCTGTACAGTACCAGTCTGTGTGGATGTGATTTGATTTGAGTGGTGGTCTGTACAGTACCAGTCTGTGTGGATGTGATTTGAGTGGTGGTCCGTACAGTACCAGTCTGTGTGGATGTGGTTTGAGTGGTGTTCTGTACAGTACCAGTCTGTGTGGATGTGATTTGAGTGGTTGTCTGTACAGTACCAGTCTGTGTGGATGTGATTTGAGTGGTGGTCTGTACAGTACCAGTCTGTGTGGATGTGATTTGAGTGGTGGTCTGTACAGTAAAAGTCTGTGTGGATTTGATTTGAGTGGTGGTCTGTACAGTACCAGTCTGTGTGGATGTGATTTGAGTGGTGGTCTGTACAGTGTGGATGTGATTTGAGTGGTGGTCTGTGCAGTACCAGTCTGTGTGTGGATGTGATGTGATTTGAGTGGTGGTCTGTACAGTACCAGTCTGTGTGGATGTGATTTGAGTGGTGGTCTGTACAGTGTGGATGTGATTTGAGTGGTGGTCTGTGCAGTACCAGTCTGTGTGTGGATGTGATGTGATTTGAGTGGTGGTCTGTACAGTACCAGTCTGTGTGGATGTGATTTGAGTTGTGGTCTGTACAGTACCTGTCTGTGTGGATGTGATTTGATTTGAGTGGTGGTCTGTACAGTACCAGTCTGTGTGGATGTGATTTGAGTAGTGGTCTGTACAGTACCAGTCTGTGTGGTTGTGATTTGAGTTGTGGTCTGTACAGTACCAGTCTGTGTGGATGTGATTTGAGTGGTTGTCTGTACAGTACCAGTCTGTGTGGATGTGATTTGAGTGGTGTTTGTACAGTACCAGTCTGTGTGGATTTGATTTGAGTGGTGGTCTGTACAGTAACAGTCTGTGTGGATGTGATTTGAGTGGTGGTCTGTACAGTGTGGATGTGATTTGAGTGGTGGTCTGTGCAGTACCAGTCTGTGTGTGGATGTGATGTGATTTGAGTGGTGGTCTGTACAGTACCAGTCTGTGTGGATGTGATTTGAGTTGTGGTCTGTACAGTACCAGTCTGTGTGGTTGTGATTTGAGTGGTTGTCTGTACAGTACCAGTCTGTGTGGATGTGATTTGAGTGGTTGTCTGTACAGTACCAGTCTGTGTGGATGTGATTTGAGTGGTGGTCTGCACAGTACCCGTCTGTGTGGATGTGATTTGATTTGAGTGGTCTGTACAGTGTGGATGTGATTTGAGTGGTGGTCTGTGCAGTACCAGTCTGTGTGGATGTGATGTGATTTGAGTGGTGGTCTGTACAGTACCAGTCTGTGTGGATGTGATTTGAGTGGTTGTCTGTACAGTACCAGTCTGTGTGGATGTGATTTGAGTGGTGGTCTGCACAGTACCAGTCTGTGTGGATGTGATTTGAGTGGTGGTCTGTACAGTACCAGTCTGTGTGGATGTGATTTGAGTGGTGGTCTGTACATTACCAGTCTGTGTGGATGTGATTTGAGTGGTGGTCTGTACAGTACCAGTCTGTGTGGATGTGATTTGAGTGGTGGTCTGTACAGTACCAGTCTGTGTGGATGTGATTTGATTTGAGTGGTGGTCTGTACAGTATCAGTCTGTGTGGATGTGATTTGATTTGAGTGGTGGTATGTACAGTACCAGTCTGTGTAGATGTGATTTGAGTGGTGGTCTGTACAGTACCAGTCTGTGTGGATGTGATTTGAGTGGTGGTCTGTACAGTACCAGTCTGTGTGGATGTGATTTGAGTGGTGGTCTGTACAGTACCAGTCTGTGTGGATGAGATTTGAGTGGTGGTCTGTACAGTACCAGTCTGTGTGGATGTGATTTGAGTGGTGGTCTGTACAGTACCAGTCTGTGTGGATGAGATTTGATTGGTGGTCTGTACAGTACCAGTCTGTGTGGATGTGATTTGAGTGGTGTTTTGTACAGTACCAGTCTGTGTGGATTTGATTTGAGTGGTGGTCTGTACAGTAACAGTCTGTGTGGATGTGATTTGAGTGGTGGTCTGTACAGTACCAGTCTGTGTGTGGATGTGATTTGAGTGGTGGTCTGTACAGTACCAGTCTGTGTGGATGTGATTTGATTTGAGTGGTGGTCTGTACAGTACCAGTCTGTGTGGATGTGATTTGAGTGGTGGTCTGTGCAGTACCAGTCTGTGTGTGGATGTGATGTGATTTGAGTGGTGGTCTGTACAGTACCAGTCTGTGTGGATGTGATTTGAGTAGTGGTCTGTACAGTACCAGTCTGTGTGGTTGTGATTTGAGTTGTGGTCTGTACAGTACCAGTCTGTGTGGACGTGATTTGAGTGGTTGTCTGTACAGTACCAGTCTGTGTGGATGTGATTTGAGTGGTGTTTTGTACAGTACCAGTCTGTGTGGATTTGATTGGAGTGGTGGTCTGTACAGTAACAGTCTGTGTGGATGTGATTTGAGTGGTGGTCTGTACAGTACCAGTCTGTGTGTGGATGTGATTTGAGTGGTGGTCTGTACAGTACCAGTCTGTGTGGATGTGATTTGAGTGGTGGTCTGTGCAGTACCAGTCTGTGTGTGGATGTGATGTGGTTTGAGTGGTGTTCTGTACAGTACCAGTCTGTGTGGATGTGATTTGAGTGGTTGTCTGTACAGTACCAGTCTGTGTGGATGTGATTTGAGTGGTGGTCTGTACAGTACCAGTCTGTGTGGATGTGATTTGAGTGGTGGTCTGTACAGTACCAGTCTGTGTGGATTTGATTTGAGTGGTGGTCTGTACAGTACCAGTCTGTGTGGATGTGATTTGAGTGGTGGTCTGTACAGTGTGGATGTGATTTGAGTGGTGGTCTGTGCAGTACCAGTCTGTGTGTGGATGTGATGTGATTTGAGTGGTGGTCTGTACAGTACCAGTCTGTGTGGATGTGATTTGAGTTGTGGTCTGTACAGTACCAGTCTGTGTGGTTGTGATTTGAGTAGTTGTCTGTACAGTACCAGTCTGTGTGGATGTGATTTGAGTGGTTGTATGTACAGTACCAGTCTGTGTGGATGTGATTTGAGTGGTGGTCTGCACAGTACCAGTCTGTGTGGATGTGATTTGAGTGGTGGTCTGTACAGTACCAGTCTGTGTGGATGTGATTTGAGTGGTGGTCTGTACAGTACCAGTCTGTGTGGATGAGATTTGAGTGGTGGTCTGTACAGTACCAGTCTGTGTGGATGTGATTTGAGTGGTGTTTTGTACAGTACCAGTCTGTGTGGATTTGATTTGAGTGGTGGTCTGTACAGTAACAGTCTGTGTGGATGTGATTTGAGTGGTGGTCTGTACAGTACCAGTCTGTGTGTGGATGTGATTTGAGTGGTGGTCTGTACAGTACCAGTCTGTGTGGATGTGATTTGATTTGAGTGGTGGTCTGTACAGTACCAGTCTGTGTGGATGTGATTTGAGTGGTGGTCTGTACAGTACCAGTCTGTGTGGATGTGATTTGATTTGGTGGTGGTCTGTACAGTACCAGTCTGTGTGGATGTGATTTGAGTGGTGGTCTGTGCAGTACCAGTCTGTGTGTGGATGTGATGTGATTTGAGTGGTGGTCTGTACAGTACCAGTCTGTGTGGATGTGATTTGAGTAGTGGTCTGTACAGTACCAGTCTGTGTGGTTGTGATTTGAGTTGTGGTCTGTACAGTACCAGTCTGTGTGGATGTGATTTGAGTGGTTGTCTGTACAGTACCAGTCTGTGTGGATGTGATTTGAGTGGTGTTTTGTACAGTACCAGTCTGTGTGGATTTGATTTGAGTGGTGGTCTGTACAGTAACAGTCTGTGTGGATGTGATTTGAGTGGTGGTCTGTACAGTACCAGTCTGTGTGGATGTGATTTGAGTGGTGGTCTGTACAGTACCAGTCTGTGTGGATGAGATTTGAGTGGTGGTCTGTACAGTACCAGTCTGTGTGGATGTGATTTGAGTGGTGTTTTGTACAGTACCAGTCTGTGTGGATTGATTTGAGTGGTGGTCTGTACAGTACCAGTCTGTGTGGATGTGATTTGAGTGGTGGTCTGTACAGTACCAGTCTGTGTGTGGATGTGATTTGAGTGGTGGTCTGTACAGTACCAGTCTGTGTGGATGTGATTTGATTTGAGTGGTGGTCTGTACAGTACCAGTCTGTGTGGATGTGATTTGAGTGGTGGTCTGTACAGTACCAGTCTGTGTGGATGTGATTTGATTTGTGGTGGTCTGTACAGTACCAGTCTGTGTGGATGTGATTTGAGTGGTGGTCTGTGCAGTACCAGTCTGTGTGTGGATGTGATGTGATTTGAGTGGTGGTCTGTACAGTACCAGTCTGTGTGGATGTGATTTGAGTAGTGGTCTGTACAGTACCAGTCTGTGTGGTTGTGATTTGAGTTGTGGTCTGTACAGTACCAGTCTGTGTGGATGTGATTTGAGTGGTTGTCTGTACAGTACCAGTCTGTGTGGATGTGATTTGAGTGGTGTTTTGTACAGTACCAGTCTGTGTGGATTTGATTTGAGTGGTGGTCTGTACAGTAACAGTCTGTGTGGATGTGATTTGAGTGGTGGTCTGTACAGTACCAGTCTGTGTGTGGATGTGATTTGAGTGGTGGTCTGTACAGTACCAGTCTGTGTGGATGTGATTTGATTTGAGTGGTGGTCTGTACAGTGTGGATGTGATTTGAGTGGTGGTCTGTGCAGTACCAGTCTGTGTGGATGTGATTTTTGAGTGGTGGTCTGTACAGTACCAGTCTGTGTGGATGTGATTTGAGTGGTGGTCTGTACAGTACCAGTCTGTGTGGATGTGATTTGAGTGGTGGTCTGTACAGTACCAGTCTGTGTGGATTTGATTTGAGTGGTGATCTGTACAGTACCAGTCTGTGTGGATGTGATTTGAGTGGTGGTCTGTACAGTACCAGTCTGTGTGGATGTGATTTGAGTGGTGGTCTGTACAGTACCAGTCTGTGTGGATGTGATTTGAGTGGTGGTCTGTACAGTACCAGTCTGTGTGTGGATGTGATTTGAGTGGTGGTCTGTACAGTACCAGTCTGTGTGGATGTGATTTGATTTGAGTGGTGGTCTGTACAGTACCAGTCTGTGTGGATGTGATTTGAGTGGTGGTCCGTACAGTACCAGTCTGTGTGGATGTGGTTTGAGTGGTGTTCTGTACAGTACCAGTCTGTGTGGATGTGATTTGAGTGGTTGTCTGTACAGTACCAGTCTGTGTGGATGTGATTTGAGTGGTGGTCTGTACAGTACCAGTCTGTGTGGATGTGATTTGAGTGGTGGTCTGTACAGTACCAGTCTGTGTGGATTTGATTTGAGTGGTGGTCTGTACAGTACCAGTCTGTGTGGATGTGATTTGAGTGGTGGTCTGTACAGTGTGGATGTGATTTGAGTGGTGGTCTGTGGAGTACCAGTCTGTGTGTGGATGTGATGTGATTTGAGTGGTGGTCTGTACAGTACCAGTCTGTGTGGATGTGATTTGAGTTGTGGTCTGTACAGTACCAGTCTGTGTGGATGTGATTTGAGTGGTGGTCTGTGCAGTACCAGTCTGTGTGTGTATGTGATGTGATTTGAGTGGTGGTCTGTACAGTACCAGTCTGTGTGGATGTGATTTGAGTTGTGGTCTGTACAGTACCTGTCTGTGTGGATGTGATTTGATTTGAGTGGTGGTCTGTACAGTACCAGTCTGTGTGGATGTGATTTGAGTAGTGGTCTGTACAGTACCAGTCTGTGTGGTTGTGATTTGAGTTGTGGTCTGTACAGTACCAGTCTGTGTGGATGTGATTTGAGTGGTTGTCTGTACAGTACCAGTCTGTGTGGATGTGATTTGAGTGGTGGTTTGTACAGTACCAGTCTGTGTGGATTTGATTTGAGTGGTGGTCTGTACAGTAACAGTCTGTGTGGATGTGATTTGAGTGGTGGTCTGTACAGTGTGGATGTGATTTGAGTGGTGGTCTGTGCAGTACCAGTCTGTGTGTGGATGTGATGTGATTTGAGTGGTGGTCTGTACAGTACCAGTCTGTGTGGATGTGATTTGAGTTGTGGTCTGTACAGTACCAGTCTGTGTGGTTGTGATTTGAGTGGTTGTCTGTACAGTACCAGTCTGTGTGGATGTGATTTGAGTGGTTGTCTGTACAGTACCAGTCTGTGTGGATGTGATTTGAGTGGTGGTCTGCACAGTACCCGTCTGTGTGGATGTGATTTGATTTGAGTGGTCTGTACAGTGTGGATGTGATTTGAGTGGTGGTCTGTGCAGTACCAGTCTGTGTGTGGATGTGATGTGATTTGAGTGGTGGTCTGTACAGTACCAGTCTGTGTGGATGTGATTTGAGTGGTGGTCTGTACAGTACCAGTCTGTGTGGATGTGATTTGAGTGGTGGTCTGCACAGTACCAGTCTGTGTGGATGTGATTTGAGTGGTGGTCTGTACAGTACCAGTCTGTGTGGATGTGATTTGAGTGGTGGTCTGTACATTACCAGTCTGTGTGGATGTGATTTGAGTGGTGGTCTGTACAGTACCAGTCTGTGTGGATGTGATTTGAGTGGTGGTCTGTACAGTACCAGTCTGTGTGGATGTGATTTGATTTGAGTGGTGGTCTGTACAGTATCAGTCTGTGTGGATGTGATTTGATTTGAGTGGTGGTATGTACAGTACCAGTCTGTGTAGATGTGATTTGAGTGGTGGTCTGTACAGTACCAGTCTGTGTGGATGTGATTTGAGTGGTGGTCTGTACAGTACCAGTCTGTGTGGATGTGATTTGAGTGGTGGTCTGTACAGTACCAGTCTGTGTGGATGAGATTTGAGTGGTGGTCTGTACAGTACCAGTCTGTGTGGATGTGATTTGAGTGGTGGTCTGTACAGTACCAGTCTGTGTGGATGAGATTTGAGTGGTGGTCTGTACAGTACCAGTCTGTGTGGATGTGATTTGAGTGGTGTTTTGTACAGTACCAGTCTGTGTGGATTTGATTTGAGTGGTGGTCTGTACAGTAACAGTCTGTGTGGATGTGATTTGAGTGGTGGTCTGTACAGTACCAGTCTGTGTGTGGATGTGATTTGAGTGGTGGTCTGTACAGTACCAGTCTGTGTGGATGTGATTTGATTTGAGTGGTGGTCTGTACAGTACCAGTCTGTGTGGATGTGATTTGAGTGGTGGTCTGTGCAGTACCAGTCTGTGTGGATGTGATGTGATTTGAGTGGTGGTCTGTACAGTACCAGTCTGTGTGGATGTGATTTGAGTAGTGGTCTGTACAGTACCAGTCTGTGTGGTTGTGATTTGAGTTGTGGTCTGTACAGTACCAGTCTGTGTGGACGTGATTTGAGTGGTTGTCTGTACAGTACCAGTCTGTGTGGATGTGATTTGAGTGGTGTTTTGTACAGTACCAGTCTGTGTGGATTTGATTGAGTGGTGGTCTGTACAGTACCAGTCTGTGTGTGGATGTGATTTGAGTGGTGGTCTGTACAGTACCAGTCTGTGTGTGGATGTGATTTGAGTGGTGGTCTGTACAGTACCAGTCTGTGTGGATGTGATTTGATTTGAGTGGTGGTCTGTACAGTGTGGATGTGATTTGAGTGGTGGTCTGTACAGTACCAGTCTGTGGATGTGATTTGAGTGGTGTTTTGTACAGTACCAGTCTGTGTGGATTTGATTTGAGTGGTGGTCTGTACAGTAACAGTCTGTGTGGATGTGATTTGAGTGGTGGTCTGTACATTACCAGTCTGTGTGGATGTAATTTGAGTGGTGGTCTGTACAGTACCAGTCTGTGTGGATGTGATGTGATTTGAGTGGTGGTCTGTACTGTACCAGTCTGTGTGGATGTGATTTGAGTGGTGGTCTGTGCAGTACCAGTCTGTGTGTGGATGTGATGTGATTTGAGTGGTGGTCTGTACTGTACCAGTCTGTGTGGATGTGATTTGAGTAGTGGTCTGTACAGTACCAGTCTGTGTGGTTGTGATTTGAGTTGTGGTCTGTACAGTACCAGTCTGTGTGGACGTGATTTGAGTGGTTGTCTGTACAGTACCAGTCTGTGTGGATGTGATTTGAGTGGTGTTTTGTACAGTACCAGTCTGTGTGGATTTGATTGGAGTGGTGGTCTGTACAGTAACAGTCTGTGTGGATGTGATTTGAGTGGTGGTCTGTACAGTACCAGTCTGTGTGTGGATGTGATTTGAGTGGTGGTCTGTACAGTACCAGTCTGTGTGGATGTGATTTGATTTGGTGGTGGTCTGTACAGTGTGGATGTGATTTGAGTGGTGGTCTGTGCAGTACCAGTCTGTGTGTGGATGTGATGTGATTTGAGTGGTGGTCTGTACAGTACCAGTCTGTGTGGATGTGATTTGAGTTGTGGTCTGTACAGTACCAGTCTGTGTGGATGTGATTTGAGTGGTTGTCTGTACAGTACCAGTCTGTGTGGATGTGATTTGAGTGGTGGTCTGTACAGTACCAGTCTGTGTGGATGTGATTTGAGTAGTGGTCTGTACAGTACCAGTCTGTGTGGATGTGATTTGAGTTGTGGTCTGTACAGTACCAGTCTGTGTGGATGTGATTTGAGTGGTGGTCTGTGCAGTACCAGTCTGTGTGGATGTGATGTGATTTGAGTGGTGGTCTGTACAGTACCAGTCTGTGTGGATGTGATTTGAGTAGTGGTCTGTACAGTACCAGTCTGTGTGGTTGTGATTTGAGTTGTGGTCTGTACAGTACCAGTCTGTGTGGATGTGATTTGAGTGGTTGTCTGTACAGTACCAGTCTGTGTGGATGTGATTTGAGTGGTGTTTTGTACAGTACCAGTCTGTGTGGATTTGATTTGAGTGGTGGTCTGTACAGTAACAGTCTGTGTGGATGTGATTTGAGTGGTGGTCTGTACAGTACCAGTCTGTGTGTGGATGTGATTTGAGTGGTGGTCTGTACAGTACCAGTCTGTGTGGATGTGATTTGATTTGTGGTGGTCTGTACAGTGTGGATGTGATTTGAGTGGTGGTCTGTGCAGTACCAGTCTGTGTGTGGATGTGATGTGATTTGAGTGGTGGTCTGTACAGTACCAGTCTGTGTGGATGTGATTTGAGTTGTGGTCTGTACAGTACCAGTCTGTGTGGATGTGATTTGAGTGGTGGTCTGTACAGTACCAGTCTGTGTGGATTTGATTTGAGTGGTGGTCTGTACAGTACCAGTCTGTGTGGATGTGATTTGAGTGGTGGTCTGTACAGTGTGGATGTGATTTGAGTGGTGGTCTGTGCAGTACCAGTCTGTGTATGGATGTGATGTGATTTGAGTGGTGGTCTGTACAGTACCAGTCTGTGTGGATGTGATTTGAGTTGTGGTCTGTACAGTACCAGTCTGTGTGGTTGTGATTTGAGTGGTTGTCTGTACAGGACCAGTCTGTGTGGATGTGATTTGAGTGGTTGTCTGTACAGTACCAGTCTGTGTGGATGTGATTTGAGTGGTGGTCTGCACAGTACCAGTCTGTGTGGATGTGATTTGAGTGGTGGTCTGTACAGTACCAGTCTGTGTGGATGTGATTTGAGTGGTGGTCTGTACATTACCAGTCTGTGTGTGGATGTGATTTGAGTGGTGGTCTGTACAGTACCAGTCTGTGTGGATGTGATTTGATTTGAGTGGTGGTCTGTACAGTGTGGATGTGATTTGAGTGGTGGTCTGTGCAGTACCAGTCTGTGTGGATGTGATGTGATTTGAGTGGTGGTCTGTACAGTACCAGTCTGTGTGGATGTGATTTGAGTGGTGGTCTGTACAGTACCAGTCTGTGTGGATGTGATTTGAGTGGTTGTCTGTACAGTACCAGTCTGTGTGGATGTGATTTGAGTGGTGGTCTGTACAGTACCAGTCTGTGTGGATGTGATTTGAGTGGTGGTCTGTACAGTACCAGTCTGTGTGGATGTGATTTGAGTGGTGGTCTGTACAGTGTGGATGTGATTTGAGTGGTGGTCTGTGCAGTACCAGTCTGTGTGTGGATGTGATGTGATTTGAGTGGTGGTCTGTACAGTACCAGTCTGTGTGGATGTGATTTGAGTTGTGGTCTGTACAGTACCAGTCTGTGTGGTGTGATTTGAGTGGTTGTCTGTACAGTACCAGTCTGTGTGGATGTGATTTGAGTGGTGGTCTGTACAGTACCAGTCTGTGTGGATGTGATTTGAGTGGTGGTCTGTACATTACCAGTCTGTGTGGATTTGATTTGAGTGGTGGTCTGTACAGTACCAGTCTGTGTGGATGTGATTTGAGTGGTGGTCTGTACAGTGTGGATGTGATTTGAGTGGTGGTCTGTGCAGTACCAGTCTGTGTGTGGATGTGATGTGATTTGAGTGGTGGTCTGTACAGTACCAGTCTGTGTGGATGTGATTTGAGTTGTGGTCTGTACAGTACCAGTCTGTGTGGTTGTGATTTGAGTGGTTGTCTGTACAGTACCAGTCTGTGTGGATGTGATTTGAGTGGTTGTCTGTACAGTACCAGTCTGTGTGGATGTGATTTGAGTGGTGGTCTGTACAGTACCAGTCTGTGTGGATGTGATTTGAGTGGTGGTCTGTACATTACCAGTCTGTGTGGATGTGATTTGAGTGGTGGTCTGTACAGTACCAGTCTGTGTGGATGTGATTTGATTTGAGTGGTGGTCTGTACAGTGTGGATGTGATTTGAGTGGTGGTCTGTGCAGTACCAGTCTGTGTGTGGATGTGATGTGATTTGAGTGGTGGTCTGTACAGTACCAGTCTGTGTGGATGTGATTTGAGTTGTGGTCTGTACAGTACCAGTCTGTGTGGATGTGATTTGAGTGGTTGTCTGTACAGTACCAGTCTGTGTGGATGTGATTTGAGTGGTGGTCTGTACAGTACCAGTCTGTGTGGATTTGATTTGAGTGGTGGTCTGTACAGTACCAGTCTGTGTGGATGTGATTTGAGTGGTGGTCTGTACAGTGTGGATGTGATTTGAGTGGTGGTCTGTACAGTACCAGTCTGTGTGTGGATGTGATGTGATTTGAGTGGTGGTCTGTACAGTACCAGTCTGTGTGGATGTGATTTGAGTGGTGGTCTGTACAGTACCAGTCTGTGTGGATGTGATTTGAGTGGTGGTCTGTACAGTACCAGTCTGTGTGGATGTGATTTGATTTGAGTGGTGGTCTGTACAGTACCAGTCTGTGTGGATGTGATTTGATTTGAGTGGTGGTCTGTACAGTACCAGTCTGTGTGGATGTGATTTGAGTGGTGGTCTGTACAGTACCAGTCTGTGTGGATGTGATTTGAGTGGTGGTCTGTACAGTACCAGTCTGTGTGGATGTGATTTGAGTGGTGGTCTGTACAGTACCAGTCTGTGTGGATGAGATTTGAGTGGTGGTCTGTACAGTACCAGTCTGTGTGGATGTGATTTGAGTGGTGGTCTGTACAGTACCAGTCTGTGTGGATGAGATTTGAGTGGTGGTCTGTACAGTACCAGTCTGTGTGGATGTGATTTGAGTGGTGTTTTGTACAGTACCAGTCTGTGTGGATTTGATTTGAGTGGTGGTCTGTACAGTAACAGTCTGTGTGGATGTGATTTGAGTGGTGGTCTGTACAGTACCAGTCTGTGTGTGGATGTGATTTGAGTGGTGGTCTGTACAGTACCAGTCTGTGTGGATGTGATTTGATTTGAGTGGTGGTCTGTACAGTACCAGTCTGTGTGGATGTGATTTGAGTGGTGGTCTGTGCAGTACCAGTCTGTGTGTGGATGTGATGTGATTTGAGTGGTGGTCTGTACAGTACCAGTCTGTGTGGATGTGATTTGAGTGGTGGTCAGTACAGTACCAGTCTGTATGGATGTGATTTGAGTGGTGGTCTGTACAGTACCAGTCTGTGTGGATGTGATTTGAGTGGTTGTCTGTACAGTACCAGTCTGTGTGGATGTGATTTGAGTGGTGTTATGTACAGTACCAGTCTGTGTGGATTTGATTTGAGTGGTGGTCTGTACAGTAACAGTCTGTGTGGATGTGATTTGAGTGGTGGTCTGTACAGTACCAGTCTGTGTGGATGTGATTTGAGTGGTGGTCTGTACAGTACCAGTCTGTGTGGATGTGATTTGATTTGTGGTGGTCTGTACAGTGTGGATGTGATTTGAGTGGTGGTCTGTGCAGTACCAGTCTGTGTGTGGATGTGATGATTTGAGTGGTGGTCTGTACAGTACCAGTCTGTGTGGATGTGATTTGAGTGGTGGTCTGTACAGTACCAGTCTGTGTGGATGTGATTTGAGTGGTGGTCTGTACAGTACCAGTCTGTGTGGATGTGATTTGAGTGGTGGTCTGTACAGTACCAGTCTGTGTGGATGTGATTTGAGTGGTGGTCTGTACAGTACCAGTCTGTGTGGATGTGATTTGAGTGGTGGTCTGTACAGTACCAGTCTGTGTGGATGTGATTTGAGTGGTGGTCTGTGCAGTACCAGTCTGTGTGTGGATGTGATGTGATTTGAGTGGTGGTCTGTACAGTACCAGTCTGTGTGGATGTGATTTGAGTGGTGGTCTGTACAGTACCAGTCTGTGTGGATGTGATTTGAGTGGTGGTCTGTACAGTACCAGTCTGTGTGGATGTGATTTGAGTGGTTGTCTGTACAGTACCAGTCTGTGTGGATGTGATTTGAGTGGTGGTCTGTACAGTACCAGTCTGTGTGGATTTGATTTGAGTGGTGGTCTGTACAGTACCAGTCTGTGTGGATGTGATTTGAGTGGTGGTCTGTACAGTACCAGTCTGTGTGGATGTGATTTGATTTGAGTGGTGGTCTGTACAGTGTGGATGTGATTTGAGTGGTGGTCTGTGCAGTACCAGTCTGTGTGTGGATGTGATTGATTTGAGTGGTGGTCTGTACAGTACCAGTCTGTGTGGATGTGATTTGAGTTGTGGTCTGTACAGTACCAGTCTGTGTGGATGTGATTTGAGTGGTGGTCTGTACAGTACCAGTCTGTGTGGATTTGATTTGAGTGGTGGTCTGTACAGTACCAGTCTGTGTGGATGTGATTTGAGTGGTGGTCTGTACAGTGTGGATGTGATTTGATTTGTGGTGGTCTGTGCAGTACCAGTCTGTGTATGGATGTGATGTGATTTGAGTGGTGGTCTGTACAGTACCAGTCTGTGTGGATGTGATTTGAGTTGTGGTCTGTACAGTACCAGTCTGTGTGGTTGTGATTTGAGTGGTTGTCTGTACAGTACCAGTCTGTGTGGATGTGATTTGAGTGGTTGTCTGTACAGTACCAGTCTGTGTGGATGTGATTTGAGTGGTGGTCTGCACAGTACCAGTCTGTGTGGATGTGATTTGAGTGGTGGTCTGTACAGTACCAGTCTGTGTGGATGTGATTTGAGTGGTGGTCTGTACAGTACCAGTCTGTGTGGATGTGATTTGAGTGGTGGTCTGTACAGTACCAGTCTGTGTGGATGTGATTTGATTTGAGTGGTGGTCTGTACAGTGTGGATGTGATTTGAGTGGTGGTCTGTGCAGTACCAGTCTGTGTGTGGATGTGATGTGATTTGAGTGGTGGTCTGTACAGTACCAGTCTGTGTGGATGTGATTTGAGTTGTGGTCTGTACAGTACCAGTCTGTGTGGATGTGATTTGAGTGGTGGTCTGTAAAGTACCAGTCTGTGTGGATGTGATTTGAGTGGTGGTCTGTACAGTACCAGTCTGTGTGGATTTGATTTGAGTGGTGGCCTGTACAGTACCAGTCTGTGTGGATGTGATTTGAGTGGTGGTCTGTACAGTGTGGATGTGATTTGAGTGGTGGTCTGTGCAGTACCAGTCTGTGTGTGGATGTGATGTGATTTGAGTGGTGGTCTGTACAGTACCAGTCTGTGTGGATGTGATTTGAGTTGTGGTCTGTACAGTACCAGTCTGTGTGGATGTGATTTGAGTGGTGGTCTGTACAGTACCAGTCTGTGTGGATGTGATTTGAGTGGTGGTCTGTACAGTACCAGTCTGTGTGGATGTGATTTGAGTGGTGGTCTGTACATTACCAGTCTGTGTGGATTTGATTTGAGTGGTGGTCTGTACAGTACCAGTCTGTGTGGATGTGATTTGAGTGGTGGTCTGTACAGTGTGGATGTGATTTGAGTGGTGGTCTGTACAGTACCAGTCTGTGTGTGGATGTGATGTGATTTGAGTGGTGGTCTGTACAGTACCAGTCTGTGTGGATGTGATTTGAGTTGTGGTCTGTACAGTACCAGTCTGTGTGGATGTGATTTGAGTGGTTGTCTGTACAGTACCAGTCTGTGTGGATGTGATTTGAGTGGTGGTCTGTACAGTACCAGTCTGTGTGGATGTGATTTGATTTGAGTGGTGGTCTGTACAGTACCAGTCTGTGTGGATGTGATTTGAGTGGTGGTCTGTGCAGTACCAGTCTGTGTGTGGATGTGATGTGATTTGAGTGGTGGTCTGTACAGTACCAGTCTGTGTGGATGTGATTTGAGTAGTGGTCTGTACAGTACCAGTCTGTGTGGTGTGTGATTTGAGTGGTGGTCTGTACAGTACCAGTCTGTGTGGATGATTTGAGTGGTTGTCTGTACAGTACCAGTCTGTGTGGATGTGATTTGAGTGGTGTTTTGTACAGTACCAGTCTGTGTGGATTTGATTTGAGTGGTGGTCTGTACAGTACCAGTCTGTGTGGATGTGATTTGAGTGGTGGTCTGTACAGTACCAGTCTGTGTGTGGATGTGATTTGAGTGGTGGTCTGTACAGTACCAGTCTGTGTGGATGTGATTTGATTTGAGTGGTGGTCTGTACAGTGTGGATGTGATTTGAGTGGTGGTCTGTGCAGTACCAGTCTGTGTGTGGATGTGATGTGATTTGAGTGGTGGTCTGTACAGTACCAGTCTGTGTGGATGTGATTTGAGTTGTGGTCTGTACAGTACCAGTCTGTGTGGATGTGATTTGAGTGGTTGTCTGTACAGTACCAGTCTGTGTGGATGTGATTTGAGTGGTGGTCTGTACAGTACCAGTCTGTGTGGATGTGATTTGAGTGGTGGTCTGTACAGTACCAGTCTGTGTGGATGTGATTTGAGTTGTGGTCTGTACAGTACCAGTCTGTGTGGATGTGATTTGAGTGGTGGTCTGTACAGTACCAGTCTGTGTGTGGATGTGATGTGATTTGAGTGGTGGTCTGTACAGTACCAGTCTGTGTGGATGTGATTTGAGTGGTGGTCTGTACAGTACCAGTCTGTGTGGATTGTGATTTGAGTTGTGGTCTGTACAGTACCAGTCTGTGTGGATGTGATTTGAGTGGTGGTCTGTACAGTACCAGTCTGTGTGGATGTGATTTGAGTGGTGTTTTGTACAGTACCAGTCTGTGTGGATTTGATTTGAGTGGTGGTCTGTACAGTAACAGTCTGTGTGGATGTGATTTGAGTGGTGGTCTGTACAGTACCAGTCTGTGTGGATGTGATTTGATTTGAGTGGTGGTCTGTACAGTGTGGATGTGATTTGAGTGGTGGTCTGTGCAGTACCAGTCTGTGTGTGGATGTGATGTGATTTGAGTGGTGGTCTGTACAGTACCAGTCTGTGTGGATGTGATTTGAGTTGTGGTCTGTACAGTACCAGTCTGTGTGGATGTGATTTGAGTGGTGGTCTGTACAGTACCAGTCTGTGTGGATTTGATTTGAGTGGTGGTCTGTACAGTACCAGTCTGTGTGGATGTGATTTGAGTGGTGGTCTGTACAGTGTGGATGTGATTTGAGTGGTGGTCTGTGCAGTACCAGTCTGTGTATGGATGTGATGTGATTTGAGTGGTGGTCTGTACAGTACCAGTCTGTGTGGATGTGATTTGAGTTGTGGTCTGTACAGTACCAGTCTGTGTGGTTGTGATTTGAGTGGTTGTCTGTACAGTACCAGTCTGTGTGGATGTGATTTGAGTGGTTGTCTGTACAGTACCAGTCTGTGTGGATGTGATTTGAGTGGTGGTCTGTACAGTACCAGTCTGTGTGGATGTGATTTGAGTGGTGGTCTGTACAGTACCAGTCTGTGTGGATGTGATTTGAGTGGTGGTCTGTACATTACCAGTCTGTGTGGGATGTGATTTGAGTGGTGGTCTGTACAGTACCAGTCTGTGTGGATGTGATTTGATTTGTGGTGGTCTGTACAGTGTGGATGTGATTTGAGTGGTGGTCTGTGCAGTACCAGTCTGTGTGGATGTGATGTTTTGAGTGGTGGTCTGTACAGTACCAGTCTGTGTGGATGTGATTTGAGTGGTGGTCTGTACAGTACCAGTCTGTGTGGATGTGATTTGAGTGGTGGTCTGTACAGTACCAGTCTGTGTGGATGTGATTTGAGTGGTGGTCTGTACAGTACCAGTCTGTGTGGATTTGATTTGAGTGGTGGTCTGTACAGTACCAGTCTGTGTGGATGTGATTTGAGTGGTGGTCTGTACAGTGTGGATGTGATTTGAGTGGTGGTCTGTGCAGTACCAGTCTGTGTGTGGATGTGATGTGATTTGAGTGGTGGTCTGTACAGTACCAGTCTGTGTGGATGTGATTTGAGTTGTGGTCTGTACAGTACCAGTCTGTGTGGATGTGATTTGAGTGGTTGTCTGTACAGTACCAGTCTGTGTGGATGTGATTTGAGTGGTGGTCTGTACAGTACCAGTCTGTGTGGATGTGATTTGAGTGGTGGTCTGTACAGTACCAGTCTGTGTGGATTTGATTTGAGTGGTGGTCTGTACAGTACCAGTCTGTGTGGATGTGATTTGAGTGGTGGTCTGTACAGTGTGGATGTGATTTGAGTGGTGGTCTGTGCAGTACCAGTCTGTGTGGATGTGATGTGATTTGAGTGGTGGTCTGTACAGTACCAGTCTGTGTGGATGTGATTTGAGTTGTGGTCTGTACAGTACCAGTCTGTGTGGATGTGATTTGAGTGGTTGTCTGTACAGTACCAGTCTGTGTGGATGTGATTTGAGTGGTGGTCTGTACAGTACCAGTCTGTGTGGATGTGATTTGAGTGGTGGTCTGCTGTACAGTACCAGTCTGTGTGGATGTGATTTGAGTGGTGGTCTGTACAGTACCAGTCTGTGTGGATGTGATTTGAGTGGTGGTCTGTACAGTACCAGTCTGTGTGGGATGTGATTTGATTTGTGGTGGTCTGTACAGTGTGGATGTGATTTGAGTGGTGGTCTGTGCAGTACCAGTCTGTGTGTGGATGTGATGTGATTTGAGTGGTGGTCTGTACAGTACAAGTCTGTGTGGATGTGATTTGAGTGGTGGTCTGTACAGTACCAGTCTGTGTGGATGTGATTTGAGTGGTGGTCTGTACAGTACCAGTCTGTGTGGATGTGATTTGAGTGGTGGTCTGTACAGTACCAGTCTGTGTGGATTTGATTTGAGTGGTGGTCTGTACAGTACCAGTCTGTGTGGATGTGATTTGAGTGGTGGTCTGTACAGTGTGGATGTGATTTGAGTGGTGGTCTGTGCAGTACCAGTCTGTGTGGGATGTGATGTGATTTGAGTGGTGGTCTGTACAGTACCAGTCTGTGTGGATGTGATTTGAGTTGTGGTCTGTACAGTACCAGTCTGTGTGGATGTGATTTGAGTGGTTGTCTGTACAGTACCAGTCTGTGTGGATGTGATTTGAGTGGTGGTCTGTACAGTACCAGTCTGTGTGGATGTGATTTGAGTGGTGGTCTGTACAGTACCAGTCTGTGTGGATGTGATTTGAGTGGTGGTCTGTACAGTACCAGTCTGTGTGGATGTGATTTGAGTGGTGGTCTGTACAGTACCAGTCTGTGTGGATGTGATTTGAGTGGTGGTCTGTACAGTACCAGTCTGTGTGGATGTGATTTGAGTGGTGGTCTGTACAGTACCAGTCTGTGTGGATGTGATTTGATTTGAGTGGTGGTCTGTACAGTACCAGTCTGTGTGGATGTGATTTGATTTGTGGTGGACTGTACAGTACCAGTCTGTGTGGATGTGATTTGAGGGGTGGTCTGTACAGTACCAGTCTGTGTGGATGTGATTTGAGTGGTGGTCTGTACAGTACCAGTCTGTGTGGATGTGATTTGAGTGGTGGTCTGTACAGTACCAGTCTGTGTGGATGTGATTTGAGTGGTGGTCTGTACAGTACCAGTCTGTGTGGATGTGATTTGAGTGGTGGTCTGTACAGTACCAGTCTGTGTGAATGTGATTTGAGTGGTGGTCTGTACAGTACCAGTCTGTGTGGATGTGATTTGAGTGGTGGTCTGTACAGTACCAGTCTGTGTGGATGTGATTTGAGTGGTGGTCTGTACAGTACCAGTCTGTGTGGATGTGATTTGAGTGGTGGTCTGTACAGTACCAGTCTGTGTGGATGTGATTTGATTTGAGTGGTGGTCTGTACAGTGTGGATGTGATTTGAGTGGTGGTCTGTGCAGTACCAGTCTGTGTGTGGATGTGATGTGATTTGAGTGGTGGTCTGTACAGTACCAGTCTGTGTGGATGTGATTTGAGTTGTGGTCTGTACAGTACCAGTCTGTGTGGATGTGATTTGAGTGGTTGTCTGTACAGTACCAGTCTGTGTGGATGTGATTTGAGTGGTGGTCTGTACAGTACCAGTCTGTGTGGATTTGATTTGAGTGGTGGTCTGTACAGTACCAGTCTGTGTGGATGTGATTTGAGTGGTGGTCTGTACAGTGTCTGGATGTGATTTGAGTGGTGGTCTGTGCAGTACCAGTCTGTGTGTGGATGTGATGTGATTTGAGTGGTGGTCTGTACAGTACCAGTCTGTGTGGATGTGATTTGAGTTGTGGTCTGTACAGTACCAGTCTGTGTGGTTGTGATTTGAGTGGTTGTCTGTACAGTACCAGTCTGTGTGGATGTGATTTGAGTGGTTGTCTGTACAGTACCAGTCTGTGTGGATGTGATTTGAGTGGTGGTCTGCACAGTACCAGTCTGTGTGGATGTGATTTGAGTGGTGGTCTGTACAGTACCAGTCTGTGTGGATGTGATTTGAGTGGTGGTCTGTACATTACCAGTCTGTGTGGATGTGATTTGAGTGGTGGTCTGTACAGTACCAGTCTGTGTGGATGTGATTTGAGTGGTGGTCTGTACAGTACCAGTCTGTGTGGATGTGATTTGATTTGAGTGGTGGTCTGTACAGTATCAGTCTGTGTGGATGTGATTTGATTTGAGTGGTGGTCTGTACAGTACCAGTCTGTGTAGATGTGATTTGAGTGGTGGTCTGTACAGTACCAGTCTGTGTGGATGTGATTTGAGTGGTGGTCTGTACAGTACCAGTCTGTGTGGATGTGATTTGAGTGGTGGTCTGTACAGTACCAGTCTGTGTGGATGAGATTTGAGTGGTGGTCTGTACAGTACCAGTCTGTGTGGATGTGATTTGAGTGGTGGTCTGTACAGTACCAGTCTGTGTGGATGTGATTTGAGTGGTGGTCTGTACAGTACCAGTCTGTGTGGATGTGATTTGAGTGGTGGTCTGTACAGTACCAGTCTGTGTGGATGAGATTTGAGTGGTGGTCTGTACAGTACCAGTCTGTGTGGATGTGATTTGAGTGGTGTTTTGTACAGTACCAGTCTGTGTGGATTTGATTTGAGTGGTGGTCTGTACAGTAACAGTCTGTGTGGATGTGATTTGAGTGGTGGTCTGTACAGTACCAGTCTGTGTGTGGATGTGATTTGAGTGGTGGTCTGTACAGTACCAGTCTGTGTGGATGTGATTTGATTTGAGTGGTGGTCTGTACAGTACCAGTCTGTGTGGATGTGATTTGAGTGGTGGTCTGTGCAGTACCAGTCTGTGTGTGGATGTGATGTGATTTGAGTGGTGGTCTGTACAGTACCAGTCTGTGTGGATGAGATTTGAGTGGTGGTCTGTACAGTACCAGTCTGTGTGGATGTGATTTGAGTGGTGGTCTGTACAGTACCAGTCTGTGTGGATGTGATTTGAGTGGTGGTCTGTACAGTACCAGTCTGTGTGGATGTGATTTGAGTGGTGGTCTGTACAGTACCAGTCTGTGTGGATGTGATTTGAGTGGTGGTCTGTACAGTACCAGTCTGTGTGGATGTGATTTGAGTGGTGGTCTGTACAGTACCAGTCTCTGTGTGGATGTGATTTGAGTGGTGGTCTGTACAGTACCAGTCTGTGTGGATGTGATTTGATTTGAGTGGTGGTCTGTACAGTACCAGTCTGTGTGGATGTGATTTGAGTGGTGGTCTGTACAGTACCAGTCTGTGTGGATGTGATTTGAGTGGTGTTCTGTACAGTACCAGTCTGTGTGGATGTGATTTGAGTGGTGGTCTGTACAGTACCAGTCTGTGTGGATGTGATTTGAGTGGTGGTCTGTACAGTACCAGTCTGTGTGGATGTGATTTGAGTGGTGGTCTGTACAGTACCAGTCTGTGTGGATTTGATTTGAGTGGTGGTCTGTACAGTACCAGTCTGTGTGGATGTGATTTGAGTGGTGGTCTGTACAGTGTGGATGTGATTTGAGTGGTGGTCTGTGCAGTACCAGTCTGTGTGTGGATGTGATGTGATTTGAGTGGTGGTCTGTACAGTACCAGTCTGTGTGGATGTGATTTGAGTAGTGGTCTGTACAGTACCAGTCTGTGTGGTTGTGATTTGAGTTGTGGTCTGTACAGTACCAGTCTGTGTGGATGTGATTTGAGTGGTTGTCTGTACAGTACCAGTCTGTGTGGATGTGATTTGAGTGGTGGTTTGTACAGTACCAGTCTGTGTGTGGATGTGATGTGATTTGAGTGGTGGTCTGTACAGTACCAGTCTGTGTGGATGTGATTTGAGTGGTGGTCTGTACAGTACCAGTCTGTGTGGATGTGATTTGAGTGGTGGTCTGTACAGTACCAGTCTGTGTGGATTTGATTTGAGTGGTGGTCTGTACAGTACCAGTCTGTGTGGATGTGATTTGAGTGGTGGTCTGTACAGTACCAGTCTGTGTGGATGTGATTTGAGTGGTGGTCTGTACAGTACCAGTCTGTGTGGATGTGATTTGAGTGGTGGTCTGTACAGTACCAGTCTGTGTGGATGTGATTTGAGTGGTGGTCTGTACAGTACCAGTCTGTGTGGATGTGATTTGATTTGAGTGGTGGTCTGTACAGTACCAGTCTGTGTGGATGTGATTTGAGTGGTGGTCCGTACAGTACCAGTCTGTGTGGATGTGGTTTGAGTGGTGTTCTGTACAGTACCAGTCTGTGTGGATGTGATTTGAGTGGTGGTCTGTACAGTACCAGTCTGTGTGGATGTGATTTGAGTGGTGGTCTGTACAGTACCAGTCTGTGTGGATGTGATTTGAGTGGTGGTCTGTACAGTACCAGTCTGTGTGGATTTGATTTGAGTGGTGGTCTGTACAGTACCAGTCTGTGTGGATGTGATTTGAGTGGTGGTCTGTACAGTGTGGATGTGATTTGAGTGGTGGTCTGTACAGTACCAGTCTGTGTGGATGTGATGTGATTTGAGTGGTGGTCTGTACAGTACCAGTCTGTGTGGATGTGATTTGAGTGGTGGTCTGTACAGTACCAGTCTGTGTGGATGTGATTTGAGTGGTGGTCTGTACAGTACCAGTCTGTGTGGATGTGATTTGAGTGGTGGTCTGTACAGTACCAGTCTGTGTGTGGATGTGATTTGAGTGGTGGTCTGTACAGTACCAGTCTGTGTGGATGTGATTTGAGTGTGGTCTGTACAGTACCTGTCTGTGTGGATGTGATTTGATTTGAGTGGTGGTCTGTACAGTACCAGTCTGTGTGGATGTGATTTGAGTAGTGGTCTGTACAGTACCAGTCTGTGTGGTTGTGATTTGAGTTGTGGTCTGTACAGTACCAGTCTGTGTGGATGTGATTTGAGTGGTGGTCTGTACAGTACCAGTCTGTGTGGATGTGATTTGAGTGGTGGTCTGTACAGTACCAGTCTGTGTGGATTTGATTTGAGTGGTGGTCTGTACAGTACCAGTCTGTGTGGATGTGATTTGAGTGGTGGTCTGTACAGTGTGGATGTGATTTGAGTGGTGGTCTGTGCAGTACCAGTCTGTGTGTGGATGTGATGTGATTTGAGTGGTGGTCTGTACAGTACCAGTCTGTGTGGATGTGATTTGAGTGGTGGTCTGTACAGTACCAGTCTGTGTGGATGTGATTTGAGTGGTTGTCTGTACAGTACCAGTCTGTGTGGATGTGATTTGAGTGGTGGTGTCTGTACAGTACCAGTCTGTGTGGATGTGATTTGAGTGGTGGTCTGTACAGTACCAGTCTGTGTGGATGTGATTTGATTTGGTGGTGGTCTGTACCAGTCTGTGGATGTGATTTGAGTGGTGGTCTGTACAGTACCAGTCTGTGTGTGGATGTGATGTGATTTGAGTGGTGGTCTGTACAGTACCAGTCTGTGTGGATGTGATTTGAGTGGTGGTCTGTACAGTACCAGTCTGTGTGGATGTGATTTGAGTGGTGGTCTGTACAGTACCAGTCTGTGTGGATGTGATTTGAGTGGTGGTCTGTACAGTACCAGTCTGTGTGGATGTGATTTGAGTGGTGGTCTGTACAGTACCAGTCTGTGTGGATGTGATTTGAGTGGTGGTCTGTACAGTACCAGTCTGTGTGGATGTGATTTGAGTGGTGGTCTGTACAGTACCAGTCTGTGTGATGTGATTTGATTTGAGTGGTGGTCTGTACAGTACCAGTCTGTGTGGATGTGATTTGATTTGTGGTGGTCTGTACAGTACCAGTCTGTGTGGATGTGATTTGAGTGGTGGTCTGTACAGTACCAGTCTGTGTGGATGTGATTTGAGTGGTGGTCTGTACAGTACCAGTCTGTGTGGATGTGATTTGAGTGGTGGTCTGTACAGTACCAGTCTGTGTGGATGTGATTTGAGTGGTGGTCTGTACAGTACCAGTCTGTGTGGATGTGATTTGAGTGGTGGTCTGTACAGTACCAGTCTGTGTGGATGAGATTTGAGTGGTGGTCTGTACAGTACCAGTCTGTGTGGATGTGATTTGAGTGGTGTTTTGTACAGTACCAGTCTGTGTGGATTTGATTTGAGTGGTGGTCTGTACAGTAACAGTCTGTGTGGATGTGATTTGAGTGGTGGTCTGTACAGTACCAGTCTGTGTGGGATGTGATTTGAGTGGTGGTCTGTACAGTACCAGTCTGTGTGGATGTGATTTGATTTGAGTGGTGGTCTGTACAGTACCAGTCTGTGTGGATGTGATTTGAGTGGTGGTCTGTGCAGTACCAGTCTGTGTGTGGATGTGATGTGATTTGAGTGGTGGTCTGTACAGTACCAGTCTGTGTGGATGTGATTTGAGTAGTGGTCTGTACAGTACCAGTCTGTGTGGTGTGATTTGAGTGGTGGTCTGTACAGTACCAGTCTGTGTGGATGTGATTTGAGTGGTTGTCTGTACAGTACCAGTCTGTGTGGATGTGATTTGAGTGGTGTTTTGTACAGTACCAGTCTGTGTGGATTTGATTTGAGTGGTGGTCTGTACAGTAACAGTCTGTGTGGATGTGATTTGAGTGGTGGTCTGTACAGTACCAGTCTGTGTGTGGATGTGATTTGAGTGGTGGTCTGTACAGTACCAGTCTGTGTGGATGTGATTTGATTTGAGTGGTGGTCTGTACAGTACAGTGTGGATGTGATTTGAGTGGTGGTCTGTACAGTGTGGATGTGATTTTGAGTGGTGGTCTGTGCAGTACCAGTCTGTGTGGATGTGATGTGATTTGAGTGGTGGTCTGTACAGTACCAGTCTGTGTGGATGTGATTTGAGTTGTGGTCTGTACAGTACCAGTCTGTGTGGATGTGATTTGAGTGGTGGTCTGTACAGTACCAGTCTGTGTGGATGTGATTTGAGTGGTGGTCTGTACAGTACCAGTCTGTGTGGATGTGATTTGAGTGGTGGTCTGTACAGTACCAGTCTGTGTGGATGTGATTTGAGTGGTGGTCTGTACAGTACCAGTCTGTGTGGATGTGATTTGAGTGGTGGTCTGTACAGTACCAGTCTGTGTGTGGATGTGATGTGATTTGAGTGGTGGTCTGTACAGTACCAGTCTGTGTGGATGTGATTTGAGTGGTGGTCTGTACAGTACCAGTCTGTGTGGTTGTGATTTGAGTGGTGGTCTGTACAGTACCAGTCTGTGTGGATGTGATTTGAGTGGTTGTCTGTACAGTACCAGTCTGTGTGGATGTGATTTGAGTGGTGTTTGTACAGTACCAGTCTGTGTGGATTTGATTTGAGTGGTGGTCTGTACAGTAACAGTCTGTGTGGATGTGATTTGAGTGGTGGTCTGTACAGTACCAGTCTGTGTGTGGATGTGATTTGAGTGGTGGTCTGTACAGTACCAGTCTGTGTGGATGTGATTTGATTTGGTGGTGGTCTGTACAGTGTGGATGTGATTTGAGTGGTGGTCTGTGCAGTACCAGTCTGTGTGTGGATGTGATGTGATTTGAGTGGTGGTCTGTACAGTACCAGTCTGTGTGGATGTGATTTGAGTTGTGGTCTGTACAGTACCAGTCTGTGTGGATGTGATTTGAGTGGTGGTCTGTACAGTACCAGTCTGTGTGGATGTGATTTGAGTGGTGGTCTGTACAGTACCAGTCTGTGTGGATTTGATTTGAGTGGTGGCCTGTACAGTACCAGTCTGTGTGGATGTGATTTGAGTGGTGGTCTGTACAGTGTCTGTGTGGATGTGATTTGAGTGGTGGTCTGTACAGTACCAGTCTGTGTGGATGTGATTTTTGAGTGGTGGTCTGTACAGTACCAGTCTGTGTGGATGTGATTTGAGTGGTGGTCTGTACAGTACCAGTCTGTGTGGATGTGATTTGAGTGGTGGTCTGTACAGTACCAGTCTGTGTGGATGAGATTTGAGTGGTGGTCTGTACAGTACCAGTCTGTGTGGATGTGATTTGAGTGGTGTTTTGTACAGTACCAGTCTGTGTGGATTTGATTTGAGTGGTGGTCTGTACAGTACCAGTCTGTGTGGATGTGATTTGAGTGGTGGTCTGTACAGTACCAGTCTGTGTGTGGATGTGATTTGAGTGGTGGTCTGTACAGTACCAGTCTGTGTGGATGTGATTTGATTTGAGTGGTGGTCTGTACAGTACCAGTCTGTGTGGATGTGATTTGAGTGGTGGTCTGTACAGTACCAGTCTGTGTGTGGATGTGATGATTTGAGTGGTGGTCTGTACAGTACCAGTCTGTGTGGATGTGATTTGAGTGGTGGTCTGTACAGTACCAGTCTGTGTGGTTGTGATTTGAGTGGTGGTCTGTACAGTACCAGTCTGTGTGGATGTGATTTGAGTGGTTGTCTGTACAGTACCAGTCTGTGTGGATGTGATTTGAGTGGTGTTTTGTACAGTACCAGTCTGTGTGGATTTGATTTGAGTGGTGGTCTGTACAGTAACAGTCTGTGTGGATGTGATTTGAGTGGTGGTCTGTACAGTACCAGTCTGTGTGGATGTGATTTGAGTGGTGGTCTGTACAGTACCAGTCTGTGTGGATGTGATTTGATTTGAGTGGTGGTCTGTACAGTGTGGATGTGATTTGAGTGGTGGTCTGTACAGTGTGGATGTGATTTGAGTGGTGGTCTGTGCAGTACCAGTCTGTGTGTGGATGTGATGTGATTTGAGTGGTGGTCTGTACAGTACCAGTCTGTGTGGATGTGATTTGAGTTGTGGTCTGTACAGTACCAGTCTGTGTGGATGTGATTTGAGTGGTTGTCTGTACAGTACCAGTCTGTGTGGATGTGATTTGAGTGGTGGTCTGTACAGTACCAGTCTGTGTGGATGTGATTTGAGTGGTGGTCTGTACAGTACCAGTCTGTGTGGTTGTGATTTGAGTTGTGGTCTGTACAGTACCAGTCTGTGTGGATGTGATTTGAGTGGTGGTCTGTGCAGTACCAGTCTGTGTGTGGATGTGATTTTTGAGTGGTGGTCTGTACAGTACCAGTCTGTGTGGATGTGATTTGAGTAGTGGTCTGTACAGTACCAGTCTGTGTGGTTGTGATTTGAGTTGTGGTCTGTACAGTACCAGTCTGTGTGGATGTGATTTGAGTGGTTGTCTGTACAGTACCAGTCTGTGTGGATGTGATTTGAGTGGTGTTTTGTACAGTACCAGTCTGTGTGGATTTGATTTGAGTGGTGGTCTGTACAGTAACAGTCTGTGTGGATGTGATTTGAGTGGTGGTCTGTACAGTACCAGTCTGTGTGTGGATGTGATTTGAGTGGTGGTCTGTACAGTACCAGTCTGTGTGGATGTGATTTGATTTGAGTGGTGGTCTGTACAGTGTGGATGTGATTTGAGTGGTGGTCTGTGCAGTACCAGTCTGTGTGGATGTGATGTGATTTGAGTGGTGGTCTGTACAGTACCAGTCTGTGTGGATGTGATTTGAGTTGTGGTCTGTACAGTACCAGTCTGTGTGGATGTGATTTGAGTGGTTGTCTGTACAGTACCAGTCTGTGTGGATGTGATTTGAGTGGTGGTCTGTACAGTACCAGTCTGTGTGGATTTGATTTGAGTGGTGGTCTGTACAGTACCAGTCTGTGTGGATGTGATTTGAGTGGTGGTCTGTACAGTGTGGATGTGATTTGAGTGGTGGTCTGTGCAGTACCAGTCTGTGTGGATGTGATGTGATTTGAGTGGTGGTCTGTACAGTACCAGTCTGTGTGGATGTGATTTGAGTTGTGGTCTGTACAGTACCAGTCTGTGTGGTTGTGATTTGAGTGGTTGTCTGTACAGTACCAGTCTGTGTGGATGTGATTTGAGTGGTTGTCTGTACAGTACCAGTCTGTGTGGATGTGATTTGAGTGGTGGTCTGCACAGTACCAGTCTGTGTGGATGTGATTTGAGTGGTGGTCTGTACAGTACCAGTCTGTGTGGATGTGATTTGAGTGGTGGTCTGTACATTACCAGTCTGTGTGTGGATGTGATTTGAGTGGTGGTCTGTACAGTACCAGTCTGTGTGGATGTGATTTGATTTGAGTGGTTGTCTGTACAGTGTGGATGTGATTTGAGTGGTGGTCTGTGCAGTACCAGTCTGTGTGTGGATGTGATGTGATTTGAGTGGTGGTCTGTACAGTACCAGTCTGTGTGGATGTGATTTGAGTTGTGGTCTGTACAGTACCAGTCTGTGTGGATGTGATTTGAGTGGTGGTCTGTACAGTACCAGTCTGTGTGGATGTGATTTGAGTGGTGGTCTGTACAGTACCAGTCTGTGTGGATTTGATTTGAGTGGTGGCCTGTACAGTACCAGTCTGTGTGGATGTGATTTGAGTGGTGGTCTGTACAGTGTGGATGTGATTTGAGTGGTGGTCTGTGCAGTACCAGTCTGTGTGTGGATGTGATGTGATTTGAGTGGTGGTCTGTACAGTACCAGTCTGTGTGGATGTGATTTGAGTTGTGGTCTGTACAGTACCAGTCTGTGTGGATGTGATTTGAGTGGTTGTCTGTACAGTACCAGTCTGTGTGGATGTGATTTGAGTAGTTGTCTGTACAGTACCAGTCTGTGTGGATGTGATTTGAGTGGTGGTCTGCACAGTACCAGTCTGTGTGGATGTGATTTGAGTGGTGGTCTGTACAGTACCAGTCTGTGTGGATGTGATTTGAGTGGTGGTCTGTACATTACCAGTCTGTGTGTGGATGTGATTTGAGTGGTGGTCTGTACAGTACCAGTCTGTGTGGATGTGATTTGATTTGAGTGGTGGTCTGTACAGTGTGGATGTGATTTGAGTGGTGGTCTGTGCAGTACCAGTCTGTGTGTGGATGTGATGTGATTTGAGTGGTGGTCTGTACAGTACCAGTCTGTGTGGATGTGATTTGAGTTGTGGTCTGTACAGTACCAGTCTGTGTGGATGTGATTTGAGTGGTTGTCTGTACAGTACCAGTCTGTGTGGATGTGATTTGAGTGGTGGTCTGTACAGTACCAGTCTGTGTGGATTTGATTTGAGTGGTGGTCTGTACAGTACCAGTCTGTGTGGATGTGATTTGAGTGGTGGTCTGTACAGTACCAGTCTGTGTGGATGTGATTTGAGTTGTGGTCTGTACAGTACCAGTCTGTGTGGTTGTGATTTGAGTGGTTGTCTGTACAGTACCAGTCTGTGTGGATGTGATTTGAGTGGTTGTCTGTACAGTACCAGTCTGTGTGGATGTGATTTGAGTGGTGGTCTGCACAGTACCAGTCTGTGTGGATGTGATTTGAGTGGTGGTCTGTACAGTACCAGTCTGTGTGGATGTGATTTGAGTGGTGGTCTGTACATTACCAGTCTGTGTGGATGTGATTTGAGTGGTGGTCTGTACAGTACCAGTCTGTGTGGATGTGATTTGATTTGAGTGGTGGTCTGTACAGTATCAGTCTGTGTGGATGTGATTTGATTTGAGTGGTGGTATGTACAGTACCAGTCTGTGTAGATGTGATTTGAGTGGTGGTCTGTACAGTACCAGTCTGTGTGGATGTGATTTGAGTGGTGGTCTGTACAGTACCAGTCTGTGTGGATGTGATTTGAGTGGTGGTCTGTACAGTACCAGTCTGTGTGGATGAGATTTGAGTGGTGGTCTGTACAGGACCAGTCTGTGTGGATGTGATTTGAGTGGTGGTCTGTACAGTACCAGTCTGTGTGGATGTGATTTGAGTGGTGGTCTGTACAGTACCAGTCTGTGTGGATGTGATTTGAGTGGTGGTCTGTACAGTACCAGTCTGTGTGGATGAGATTTGAGTGGTGGTCTGTACAGTACCAGTCTGTGTGGATGTGATTTGAGTGGTGTTTTGTACAGTACCAGTCTGTGTGGATTTGATTTGAGTGGTGGTCTGTACAGTAACAGTCTGTGTGGATGTGATTTGAGTGGTGGTCTGTACAGTACCAGTCTGTGTGTGGATGTGATTTGAGTGGTGGTCTGTACAGTACCAGTCTGTGTGGATGTGATTTGATTTGAGTGGTGGTCTGTACAGTACCAGTCTGTGTGGATGTGATTTGAGTGGTGGTCTGTGCAGTACCAGTCTGTGTGGATGTGATGTGATTTGAGTGGTGGTCTGTACAGTACCAGCCTGTGTGGATGAGATTTGAGTGGTGGTCTGTACAGTACCAGTCTGTGTGGATGTGATTTGAGTGGTGGTCTGTACAGTACCAGTCTGTGTGGATTTGATTTGAGTGGTGATCTGTACAGTACCAGTCTGTGTGGATGTGATTTGAGTGGTGGTCTGTACAGTACCAGTCTGTGTGGATGTGATTTGAGTGGTGGTCTGTACAGTACCAGTCTGTGTGGATGTGATTTGAGTGGTGGTCTGTACAGTACCAGTCTGTGTGGATGTGACTTGAGTGGTGGTCTGTACAGTACCAGTCTGTGTGGATGTGATTTGAGTTGTGGTCTGTACAGTACCAGTCTGTGTGGTTGTGATTTGAGTGGTTGTCTGTACAGTACCAGTCTGTGTGGATGTGATTTGAGTGGTTGTCTGTACAGTACCAGTCTGTGTGGATGTGATTTGAGTGGTGGTCTGCACAGTACCAGTCTGTGTGGATGTGATTTGAGTGGTGGTCTGTACAGTACCAGTCTGTGTGGATGTGATTTGAGTGGTGGTCTGTACATTACCAGTCTGTGTGGATGTGATTTGAGTGGTGGTCTGTACAGTACCAGTCTGTGTGGATGTGATTTGAGTGGTGGTCTGTACAGTACCAGTCTGTGTGGATGTGATTTGATTTGAGTGGTGGTCTGTACAGTATCAGTCTGTGTGGATGTGATTTGATTTGAGTGGTGGTATGTACAGTACCAGTCTGTGTAGATGTGATTTGAGTGGTGGTCTGTACAGTACCAGTCTGTGTGGATGTGATTTGAGTGGTGGTCTGTACAGTACCAGTCTGTGTGGATGTGATTTGAGTGGTGGTCTGTACAGTACCAGTCTGTGTGGATGAGATTTGAGTGGTGGTCTGTACAGGACCAGTCTGTGTGGATGTGATTTGAGTGGTGGTCTGTACAGTACCAGTCTGTGTGGATGTGATTTGAGTGGTGGTCTGTACAGTACCAGTCTGTGTGGATGTGATTTGAGTGGTGGTCTGTACAGTACCAGTCTGTGTGGATGAGATTTGAGTGGTGGTCTGTACAGTACCAGTCTGTGTGGATGTGATTTGAGTGGTGTTTTGTACAGTACCAGTCTGTGTGGATTTGATTTGAGTGGTGGTCTGTACAGTAACAGTCTGTGTGGATGTGATTTGAGTGGTGGTCTGTACAGTACCAGTCTGTGTGTGGATGTGATTTGAGTGGTGGTCTGTACAGTACCAGTCTGTGTGGATGTGATTTGATTTGAGTGGTGGTCTGTACAGTACCAGTCTGTGTGGATGTGATTTGAGTGGTGGTCTGTACAGTACCAGTCTGTGTGTGGATGTGATGTGATTTGAGTGGTGGTCTGTACAGTACCAGCCTGTGTGGATGAGATTTGAGTGGTGGTCTGTACAGTACCAGTCTGTGTGGATGTGATTTGAGTGGTGGTCTGTACAGTACCAGTCTGTGTGGATTTGATTTGAGTGGTGATCTGTACAGTACCAGTCTGTGTGGATGTGATTTGAGTGGTGGTCTGTACAGTACCAGTCTGTGTGGATGTGATTTGAGTGGTGGTCTGTACAGTACCAGTCTGTGTGGATGTGATTTGAGTGGTGGTCTGTACAGTACCAGTCTGTGTGTGGATGTGATTTGAGTGGTGGTCTGTACAGTACCAGTCTGTGTGGATGTGATTTGATTTGAGTGGTGGTCTGTACAGTACCAGTCTGTGTGGATGTGATTTGAGTGGTGGTCCGTACAGTACCAGTCTGTGTGGATGTGGTTTGAGTGGTGTTCTGTACAGTACCAGTCTGTGTGGATGTGATTTGAGTGGTGGTCTGTACAGTACCAGTCTGTGTGGATGTGATTTGAGTGGTGGTCTGTACAGTACCAGTCTGTGTGGATGTGATTTGAGTGGTGGTCTGTACAGTACCAGTCTGTGTGGATTTGATTTGAGTGGTGGTCTGTACAGTACCAGTCTGTGTGGATGTGATTTGAGTGGTGGTCTGTACAGTGTGGATGTGATTTGAGTGGTGGTCTGTGCAGTACCAGTCTGTGTGTGGATGTGATGTGATTTGAGTGGTGGTCTGTACAGTACCAGTCTGTGTGGATGTGATTTGAGTAGTGGTCTGTACAGTACCAGTCTGTGTGGTTGTGATTTGAGTTGTGGTCTGTACAGTACCAGTCTGTGTGGATGTGATTTGAGTGGTTGTCTGTACAGTACCAGTCTGTGTGGATGTGATTTGAGTGGTGGTTTGTACAGTACCAGTCTGTGTGGATTTGATTTGAGTGGTGGTCTGTACAGTACCAGTCTGTGTGGATGTCATTTGAGTGGTGGTCTGTACAGTACCAGTCTGTGTGTGGATGTGATTTGAGTGGTGGTCTGTACAGTACCAGTCTGTGTGGATGTGATTTGATTTGTGGTGGTCTGTACAGTACCAGTCTGTGTGGATGTGATTTGAGTGGTGGTCTGTACAGTACCAGTCTGTGTGGGATGTGATTTGATTTGAGTGGTGGTCTGTACAGTACCAGTCTGTGTGGATGTGATTTGAGTGGTGGTCTGTACAGTACCAGTCTGTGTGGATGTGATTTGAGTGGTGGTCTGTACAGTACCAGTCTGTGTGGATGTGATTTGAGTGGTGGTCTGTACAGTACCAGTCTGTGTGGATGTGATTTGAGTGGTGGTCTGTACAGTACCAGTCTGTGTGGATGTGATTTGAGTGGTGGTCTGTACAGTACCAGTCTGTGTGGATGTGATTTGAGTGGTGGTCTGTACAGTACCAGTCTGTGTGGATGTGATTTGATTTGAGTGGTGGTCTGTACAGTACCAGTCTGTGTGGATGTGATTTGAGTGGTGGTCTGTACAGTACCAGTCTGTGTGGATGTGATTTGAGTGGTGGTCTGTACAGTACCAGTCTGTGTGGATGTGATTTGAGTGGTGGTCTGTACAGTACCAGTCTGTGTGGATGTGATTTGATTTGAGTGGTGGTCTGTACAGTACCAGTCTGTGTGGATGTGATTTGAGTGGTGGTCTGTACAGTACCAGTCTGTGTGGATGTGATTTGAGTGGTGGTCTGTACAGTACCAGTCTGTGTGGATGTGATTTGAGTGGTGGTCTGTACAGTACCAGTCTGTGTGGATGTGATTGATTTGAGTGGTGGTCTGTACAGTACCAGTCTGTGTGGATGTGATTTGAGTGGTGGTCTGTACAGTACCAGTCTGTGTGGATGTGATTTGAGTGGTGGTCTGTACAGTACCAGTCTGTGTGGATGTGATTTGAGTGGTGGTCTGTACAGTACCAGTCTGTGTGGATGTGATTTGAGTGGTGGTCTGTACAGTACCAGTCTGTGTGGATGTGATTTGAGTGGTGGTCTGTACAGTACCAGTCTGTGTGGATGTGATTTGAGTGGTGGTCTGTACAGTACCAGTCTGTGTGGATGTGATTTGAGTGGTGGTCTGTACAGTACCAGTCTGTGTGGATGTGATTTGAGTGGTGGTCTGTACAGTACCAGTCTGTGTGGATGTGATTTGAGTGGTGGTCTGTACAGTACCAGTCTGTGTGGATGTGATTTGAGTGGTGGTCTGTACAGTACCAGTCTGTGTGGATGTGATTTGAGTGGTGGTCTGTACAGTACCAGTCTGTGTGTGGATGTGATGTGATTTGAGTGGTGGTCTGTGCAGTACCAGTCTGTGTGGATGTGATTTGAGTGGTGGTCTGTACAGTACCAGTCTGTGTGGATGTGATTTGAATGGTGGTCTGTACAGTACCAGTCTGTGTGGATTTGATTTGAGTGGTGGTCTGTACAGTACCAGTCTGTGTGGATGTGATTTGAGTGGTGGTCTGTACAGTACCAGTCTGTGTGTGGATGTGATTTGAGTGGTGGTCTGTACAGTACCAGTCTGTGTGTGGATGTGATTTGAGTGGTGGTCTGTACAGTACCAGTCTGTGTGGATGTGATTTGAGTGGTGGTCTGTACAGTACCAGTCTGTGTGGATGTGATGTGATTTGAGTGGTGGTCTGTACAGTACCAGTCTGTGTGGATGTGATTTGAGTGGTGGTCTGTACAGTACCAGTCTGTGTGGATGTGATTAGAGTGGTGGTCTGTACAGTACCAGTCTGTGTGGATGTGATTTGAGTGGTGGTCTGTACAGTACCAGTCTGTGTGTATGTGATTTGAGTGGTGGTCTGTACAGTACCAGTCTGTGTGGATGTGATTTGAGTGGTGGTCTGTACAGTACCAGTCTGTGTGGATGTGATTTGAGTGGTGGTCTGTACAGTACCAGTCTGTGTGGATGTGATTTGAGTGGTAGTCTGTACAGTACCAGTCTGTGTGGATTTGATTTGAGTGGTGGTCTGTACAGTACCAGTCTGTGTGGATGTGATTTGAGTGGTGGTCTGTACAGTACCAGTCTGTGCGGATGTGATTTGAGTGGTGGTCTGTACAGTACCAGTCTGTGTGGATGTGATTTGAGTGGTGGTCTGTACAGTACCAGTCTGTGTGGATGTGATTTGAGTGGTAGTCTGTACAGTACCAGTCTGTGTGGATTTGATTTGAGTGGTGGTCTGTACAGTACCAGTCTGTGTGGATGTGATTTGAGTGGTGGTCTGTACAGCACCAGTCTGTGTGGATGTGATTTGAGTGGTGTTCTGTACAGTACCAGTCTGTGTGGATGTGATTTGAGTGGTGGTCTGTACAGTGCCAGTCTGTGTGGATGTGATTTGAGTGGTGGTCTGTACAGTACCAGTCTGTGTGGATGTGATTTGAGTGGTGGTCTGTACAGTACCAGTCTGTGTGGATGTGATTTGAGTGGTGGTCTGTACAGTACCAGTCTGTGTGGATGTGATTTGAGTGGTGGTCTGTACAGTACCAGTCTGTGTGGATGTGATTTGAGTGGTGGTCTGTACAGTACCAGTCTGTGTGGATGTGATTTGAGTGGTGGTCTGTACAGTACCAGTCTGTGTGGATGTGGTTTGAGTGGTATTCTGTACAGTACCAGTCTGTGTGGATGTGATTTGAGTGGTGGTCTGTACAGTACCAGTCTGTGTGGATGTGATTTGAGTGGTGGTCTGTACAGTACCAGTCTGTGTGGATGTGATTTGAGTGGTGGTCTGTACATTACCAGTCTGTGTGGATGTGATTTGAGTGGTGGTCTGTATGGTACCAGTCTGTGTGGATGTGATTTGAGTGGTTGTCTGTACAGTACCAGTCTGTATGGATGTGATTTGAGTGGTGGTCTGTATGGTACCAGTCTGTGTGGATGTGATTTGAGTGGTTGTCTGTACAGTACCAGTCTGTGTGGATGTGATTTGAGTGGTGGTCTGTACAGTACCAGTCTGTGTGGATGTGATTTGAGTGGTGGTCTGTACAGTGCCAGTCTGTGTGGATGTGATTTGAGTGGTGGTCTGTACAGTACCAGTCTGTGTGTGGATGTGATGTGATTTGAGTAGTGGTCTGTGCAGTACCAGTCTTTGTGGATGTGATTTGAGTGGTGGTCTGTACAGTACCAGTCTGTGTGGATGTGATTTGAGTGGTGGTCTGTACAGTACCAGTCTGTGTGGATTTGATTTGAGTGGTGGTCTGTACAGTACCAGTCTGTGTGGATGTGATTTGAGTGGTGGTCTGTACAGTACCAGTCTGTGTGTGGATGTGATTTGAGTGGTGGTCTGTACAGTACCAGTCTGTGTGGATTTGATTTGAGTGGTGGTCTGTACAGTACCAGTCTGTGTGGGTGTGATTTGAGTGGTGTTCTGTACAGTACCGGTCTGTGTGGATGTGATTTGAGTGGTGTTCTGTACAGTACCAGTCTGTTTGGATGTGATTTGAGTGGTGGTCTGTACAGTACCAGTCTGTGTGGATTTGATTTGAGTGGTGGTCTGTACAGTACCAGTCTGTGTGGATGTGATTTGAGTGGTGGTCTGTACAGTACCAGTATGTGTGTTGATGTGATTTGAGTGGTGGTTTGTACAGTACCAGTCTGTGTGTGGATGTGATTTGAGTGGTGGTCTGTACAGTACCAGTCTGTGTGTGGATGTGATGTGATTTGAGTGGTGGTATGTGCAGTACCAGTCTGTGTGGATGTGATTTGAGTGGTGGTCTGTACAGTACCAGTCTGTGTGGATGTGATTTGAGTGGTGGTCTGTACAGTACCAGTCTGTGTGGATGTGATTTGAGTGGTGGTCTGTACAGTACCAGTCTGTGTGTGGATGTGATTTGAGTGGTGGTCTGTACAGTACCAGTCTGTGTGGACGTGATTTGAGTGGTGGTCTGTACAGTACCAGTCTGTGTGTGGATGTGATGTGATTTGAGTGGTGGTCTGTACAGTACCAGTCTGTGTGGATGTGATTTGAGTGGTGGTCTGTACAGTACCAGTCTGTGTGGATGTGATTTGAGTGGTGGTCTGTACAGTACCAGTCTGTGTGTGGATGTGATTTGAGTGGTGGTCTGTACAGTACCAGTCTGTGTGGATGTGATTTGAGTGGTGGTCTGTACAATACCAGTCTGTGTGGATGTGATTTGAGTGGTGGTCTGTACAGTACCAGTCTGTGTGGATGTGATTTGAGTGGTGGTCTGTACAGTACCAGTCTGTGTGGATGTGATTTGAGTGGTGGTCTGTACAGTACCAGTCTGTGTGGATGTGATTTGAGTGGTGGTCTGTACAGTACCAGTCTGTGTGGATGTGATTTGAGTGGTGGTCTGTACAGTACCAGTCTGTGTGGATGTGATTTGAGTGGTGGTCTGTACAGTACCAGTCTGTGTGGATGTGATTTGAGTGGTAGTCTGTACAGTGCCAGTCTGTGTGGATGTGATTTGAGTGGTGGTCTGTACAGTACCAGTCTGTGTGGATGTGATTTGAGTGGTGGTCTGTACAGTGCCAGTCTGTGTGGATGTGATTTGAGTGGTGGTCTGTACAGTACCAGTCTGTGTGTGGATGTGATGTGATTTGAGTAGTGGTCTGTGCAGTACCAGTCTTTGTGGATGTGATTTGAGTGGTGGTCTGTACAGTACCAGTCTGTGTGGATGTGATTTGAGTGGTGGTCTGTACAGTACCAGTCTGTGTGGATTTGATTTGAGTGGTGGTCTGTACAGTACCAGTCTGTGTGGATGTGATTTGAGTGGTGGTCTGTACAGTACCAGTCTGTGTGTGGATGTGATTTGAGTGGTGGTCTGTACAGTACCAGTCTGTGTGGATTTTATTTGAGTGGTGGTCTGTACAGTACCAGTCTGTGTGGGTGTGATTTGAGTGGTGTTCTGTACAGTACCGGTCTGTGTGGATGTGATTTGAGTGGTGTTCTGTACAGTACCAGTCTGTTTGGATGTGATTTGAGTGGTGGTCTGTACAGTACCAGTCTGTGTGGATTTGATTTGAGTGGTGGTCTGTACAGTACCAGTCTGTGTGGATGTGATTAGAGTGGTGGTCTGTACAGTACCAGTCTGTGTGTTGATGTGATTTGAGTGGTGGTCTGTACAGTACCAGTCTGTGTGGATGTGATTTGAGTGGTGGTCTGTACAGTACCAGTCTGTGTGTGGATGTGATTTTTGAGTGGTGGTCTGTGCAGTACCAGTCTGTGTGGATGTGATTTGAGTGGTGGTCTGTACAGTACCAGTCTGTGTGGATGTGATTTGAGTGGTGGTCTGTACAGTACCAGTCTGTGTGGATTTGATTTGAGTGGTGGTCTGTACAGTACCAGTCTGTGTGGATGTGATTTGAGTGGTGGTCTGTACAGTACCAGTCTGTGTGTGGATGTGATTTGAGTGGTGGTCTGTACAGTACCAGTCTGTGTGTGGATGTGATTTGAGTGGTGGTCTGTACAGTACCAGTCTGTGTGGATGTGATTTGAGTGGTGGTCTGTACAGTACCAGTCTGTGTGTGGATGTGATGTGATTTGAGTGGTGGTCTGTGCAGTACCAGTGTGTGTGGATTTGATTTGAGAGATGGTCTGTACAGTACCAGTCTGTGTGGATGTGATTTGAGTGGTGGTCTGTACAGTACCAGTCTGTGTGGATGTGATTTGAGTGGTGGTCTGTACAGTACCAGTCTGTGTGGATGTGATTTGAGTGGTGGTCTGTACAGTACCAGTCTGTGTGTGGATGTGATTTGAGTGGTGGTCTGTACAGTACCAGTCTGTGTGTGGATGTGATTTGAGTGGTGGTCTGTACAGTACCAGTCTGTGTGGATGTGATTTGAGTGGTGGTCTGTACAGTACCAGTCTGTGTGGGATGTGATGTGATTTGAGTGGTGGTCTGTACAGTACCAGTCTGTGTGGATGTGATTTGAGTGGTGGTCTGTACAGTACCAGTCTGTGTGGATGTGATTTGAGTGGTGGTCTGTACAGTACCAGTCTGTGTGGATGTTATTTGAGTGGTGGTCTGTACAGTACCAGTCTGTGTGGATGTGATTTGAGTGGTGGTCTGTACAGTACCAGTCTGTGTGGATGTGATTTGAGTGGTGGTCTGTACAGTACCAGTCTGTGTGGATGTGATTTGAGTGGTGGTCTGTACAGTACCAGTCTGTGTGGATGTGATTTGAGTGGTGGTCTGTACAGTACCAGTCTGTGTGGATGTGATTTGAGTGGTGTTCTGTACAGTACCAGTCTGTGTGGATGTGATTTGAGTGGTGGTCTGTACAGTGCCAGTCTGTGTGGATGTGATTTGAGTGGTGGTCTGTACAGTACCAGTCTGTGTGTGGATGTGATGTGATTTGAGTGGTGGTCTGTGCAGTACCAGTCTGTGTGGATGTGATTTGAGTGGTGGTCTGTACAGTACCAGTCTGTGTGGATGTGATTTGAGTGGTGGTCTGTACAGTACCAGTCTGTGTGGATGTGATTTGAGTGGTGGTCTGTACAGTACCAGTCTGTGTGGATGTGATTTGAGTGGTGGTCTGTACAGTACCAGTCTGTGTGGATGTGATTTGAGTGGTGTTCTGTACAGTACCAGTCTGTGTGGATGTGATTTGAGTGGTGGTCTGTACAGTGCCAGTCTGTGTGGATGTGATTTGAGTGGTGGTCTGTACAGTACCAGTCTGTGTGGATGTGATGTGATTTGAGTAGTGGTCTGTGCAGTACCAGTCTTTGTGGATGTTATTTGAGTGGTGGTCTGTACAGTACCAGTCTGTGTGGATGTGATTTGAGTGGTGGTCTGTACAGTACCAGTCTGTGTGGATGTGATTTGAGTGGTGGTCTGTACATTACCAGTCTGTGTGGATGTGATTTGAGTGGTGGTCTGTACAGTACCAGTCTGTGTGGATGTGATTTGAGTGGTGGTCTGTACAGTACCAGTCTGTGTGGATGTGATTTTAGTGGTGGTCTGTACAGTACCAGTCTGTGTGGATGAGATTTAAATGGTGGTCTGTAAAGTACCAGTCTGTGTGGATGTGATTTGAGTGGTGGTCTGTACAGTACCAGTCTGTGTGGATTTGATTTGAGTGGTGGTCTGTACAGTACCAGTCTGTGTGGATGTGATTTGAGTGGTGGTCTGTACAGTGTGGATGTGATTTGAGTGGTGGTCTGTACAGTACCAGTCTGTGTGTGGATGTGATGTGATTTGAGTGGTGGTCTGTACAGTACCAGTCTGGGTGGATGTGATTTGAGTGGTGGTCTGTGCAGTACCAGTCTGTGTGTGGATGTGATGTGATTTGAGTGGTGGTCTGTACAGTACCAGTCTGTGTTGATGTGATTTGAGTTGTGGTCTGTACAGTACCAGTCTGTGTGGATGTGATTTGAGTGGTTGTCCATACAGTAAAAGTCTGTGTGGATGTGATTTGAGTGGTGTTCTGTACAGTACCAGTCTGTGTGATTTTGATTTGAGTGGTGGTCTGTACAGTAACAGTCTGTGTGGATGTGATTTGAGTGGTGGTCTGTACAGTACCAGTCTGTGTGGATGTGATTTGAGTGGTGGTCTGTACAGTACCAGTCTGTGTGGATGTGATTTGATTTGAGGTGTGGTCTGTACAGTACCAGTCTGTGTGATTTTGATTTGAGTGGTGGTCTGTACAGTAACAGTCTGTGTGGATGTGATTTGAGTGGTGGTCTGTACAGTACCAGTCTGTGTGGATGTGATTTGAGTGGTGTTCTGTACAGTACCAGTCTGTGTGGATGTGATTTGAGTGGTGGTCTGTACAGTGCCAGTCTGTGTGGATGTGATTTGAGTGGTGGTCTGTACAGTACCAGTCTGTGTGTGGATGTGATGTGATTTGAGTAGTGGTCTGTGCAGTACCAGTCTTTGTGGATGTTATTTGAGTGGTGGTCTGTACAGTACCAGTCTGTGTGGATGTGATTTGAGTGGTGGTCTGTACAGTACCAGTCTGTGTGGATGTGATTTGAGTGGTGGTCTGTACATTACCAGTCTGTGTGGATGTGATTTGAGTGGTGGTCTGTACAGTACCAGTCTGTGTGGATGTGATTTGAGTGGTGGTCTGTACAGTACCAGTCTGTGTGGATGTGATTTTAGTGGTGGTCTGTACAGTACCAGTCTGTGTGGATGAGATTTAAATGGTGGTCTGTAAAGTACCAGTCTGTGTGGATGTGATTTGAGTGGTGGTCTGTACAGTACCAGTCTGTGTGGATTTGATTTGAGTGGTGGTCTGTACAGTACCAGTCTGTGTGGATGTGATTTGAGTGGTGGTCTGTACAGTGTGGATGTGATTTGAGTGGTGGTCTGTACAGTACCAGTCTGTGTGTGGATGTGATGTGATTTGAGTGGTGGTCTGTACAGTACCAGTCTGGGTGGATGTGATTTGAGTGGTGGTCTGTGCAGTACCAGTCTGTGTGTGGATGTGATGTGATTTGAGTGGTGGTCTGTACAGTACCAGTCTGTGTTGATGTGATTTGAGTTGTGGTCTGTACAGTACCAGTCTGTGTGGATGTGATTTGAGTGGTTGTCCATACAGTAAAAGTCTGTGTGGATGTGATTTGAGTGGTGTTCTGTACAGTACCAGTCTGTGTGATTTTGATTTGAGTGGTGGTCTGTACAGTAACAGTCTGTGTGGATGTGATTTGAGTGGTGGTCTGTACAGTACCAGTCTGTGTGGATGTGATTTGAGTGGTGGTCTGTACAGTACCAGTCTGTGTGGATGTGATTTGATTTGAGGTGTGGTCTGTACAGTACCAGTCTGTGTGGTTGTGATTTGAGTGGTGGTCTGTACAGTACCAGTCTGTGTGTGGATGTGATTTGAGTGGTGGTCTGTACAGTACCAGTCTGTGTGTGGATGTGATTTGAGTGGTGGTCTGTACAGTACCAGTCTCTGTGGATGTGATTTTGGATGTGATTTGAGTGGTGGTCTGTACAGTACCAGTCTGTGTGGATGTGATTTGAGTGGTGGTCTGTACAGTACCAGTCTGTGTGGATGTGATTTGAGTGGTGGTCTGTACAGTACCAGTCTGTGTGGATGTGATTTGAGTGGTGGTCTGTACAGTACCAGTCTGTGTGGATGTGATTTGAGTGGTGGTCTGTACAGTACCAGTCTGTGTGGATGTGATTTGAGTGGTGGTCTGTACAGTACCAGTCTGTGTGTGGATGTGATTTGAGTGGTGGTCTGTACAGTACCAGTCTGTGTGGATGTGATTTGAGTGGTGGTCTGTACAGTACCAGTCTGTGTGGATGTGATTTGAGTGGTGGTCTGTACAGTACCAGTCTGTGTGGATGTGATTTGAGTGGTGGTCTGTACAGTACCAGTCTGTGTGGATGTGATTTGAGTGGTGGTCTGTACAGTACCAGTCTGTGTGGATGTGATTTGAGTGGTGGTCTGTACAGTACCAGTCTGTGTGGATGTGATTTGAGTGGTGGTCTGTACAGTACCAGTCTGTGTGGATGTGATTTGAGTGGTGGTCTGTACAGTACCAGTCTGTGTGGATGTGATTTGAGTGGTGGTCTGTACAGTACCAGTCTGTGTGGATGTGATTTGAGTGGTGGTCTGTACAGTACCAGTCTGTGTGGATGTGATTTGAGTGGTGGTCTGTACAGTACCAGTCTGTGTGGATGTGATTTGAGTGGTGGTCTGTACAGTACCAGTCTGTGTGGATGTGATTTGAGTGGTGGTCTGTACAGTACCAGTCTGTGTGGATGTGATTTGAGTGGTGGTCTGTACAGTACCAGTCTGTGTGGATGTGATTTGAGTGGTGGTCTGTACAGTACCAGTCTGTGTGGATGTGATTTGAGTGGTGGTCTGTACAGTACCAGTCTGTGTGGATGTGATTTGAGTGGTGGTCTGTACAGTACCAGTCTGTGTGGATGTGATTTGAGTGGTGGTCTGTACAGTACCAGTCTGTGTGGATGTGATTTGAGTGGTGGTCTGTACAGTACCAGTCTGTGTGGATGTGATTTGAGTGGTGGTCTGTACAGTACCAGTCTGTGTGGATGTGATTTGAGTGGTGGTCTGTACAGTACCAGTCTGTGTGGATGTGATTTGAGTGGTGGTCTGTACAGTACCAGTCTGTGTGGATGTGATTTGAGTGGTGGTCTGTACAGTACCAGTCTGTGTGGATGTGATTTGAGTGGTGGTCTGTACAGTACCAGTCTGTGTGGATGTGATTTGAGTGGTGGTCTGTACAGTACCAGTCTGTGTGGATGTGATTTGAGTGGTGGTCTGTACAGTACCAGTCTGTGTGGATGTGATTTGAGTGGTGGTCTGTACAGTACCAGTCTGTGTGGATGTGATTTGAGTGGTGGTCTGTACAGTACCAGTCTGTGTGGATGTGATTTGAGTGGTGGTCTGTACAGTACCAGTCTGTGTGGATGTGATTTGAGTGGTGGTCTGTACAGTACCAGTCTGTGTGGATGTGATTTGAGTGGTGGTCTGTACAGTACCAGTCTGTGTGGATGTGATTTGAGTGGTGGTCTGTACAGTACCAGTCTGTGTGGATGTGATTTGAGTGGTGGTCTGTACAGTACCAGTCTGTGTGGATGTGATTTGAGTGGTGGTCTGTACAGTACCAGTCTGTGTGGATGTGATTTGAGTGGTGGTCTGTACAGTACCAGTCTGTGTGGATGTGATTTGAGTGGTGGTCTGTACAGTACCAGTCTGTGTGGATGTGATTTGAGTGGTGGTCTGTACAGTACCAGTCTGTGTGGATGTGATTTGAGTGGTGGTCTGTACAGTACCAGTCTGTGTGGATGTGATTTGAGTGGTGGTCTGTACAGTACCAGTCTGTGTGGATGTGATTTGAGTGGTGGTCTGTACAGTACCAGTCTGTGTGGATGTGATTTGAGTGGTGGTCTGTACAGTACCAGTCTGTGTGGATGTGATTTGAGTGGTGGTCTGTACAGTACCAGTCTGTGTGGATGTGATTTGAGTGGTGGTCTGTACAGTACCAGTCTGTGTGGATGTGATTTGAGTGGTGGTCTGTACAGTACCAGTCTGTGTGGATGTGATTTGAGTGGTGGTCTGTACAGTACCAGTCTGTGTGGATGTGATTTGAGTGGTGGTCTGTACAGTACCAGTCTGTGTGGATGTGATTTGAGTGGTGGTCTGTACAGTACCAGTCTGTGTGGATGTGATTTGAGTGGTGGTCTGTACAGTACCAGTCTGTGTGGATGTGATTTGAGTGGTGGTCTGTACAGTACCAGTCTGTGTGGATGTGATTTGAGTGGTGGTCTGTACAGTACCAGTCTGTGTGGATGTGATTTGAGTGGTGGTCTGTACAGTACCAGTCTGTGTGGATGTGTGATTTGAGTGGTGGTCTGTACAGTACCAGTCTGTGTGGATGTGATTTGAGTGGTGGTCTGTACAGTACCAGTCTGTGTGGATGTGATTTGAGTGGTGGTCTGTACAGTACCAGTCTGTGTGGATGTGATTTGAGTGGTGGTCTGTACAGTACCAGTCTGTGTGGATGTGATTTGAGTGGTGGTCTGTACAGTACCAGTCTGTGTGGATGTGATTTGAGTGGTGGTCTGTACAGTACCAGTCTGTGTGGATGTGATTTGAGTGGTGGTCTGTACAGTACCAGTCTGTGTGGATGTGATTTGAGTGGTGGTCTGTACAGTACCAGTCTGTGTGGATGTGATTTGAGTGGTGGTCTGTACAGTACCAGTCTGTGTGGATGTGATTTGAGTGGTGGTCTGTACAGTACCAGTCTGTGTGGATGTGATTTGAGTGGTGGTCTGTACAGTACCAGTCTGTGTGGATGTGATTTGAGTGGTGGTCTGTACAGTACCAGTCTGTGTGGATGTGATTTGAGTGGTGGTCTGTACAGTACCAGTCTGTGTGGATGTGATTTGAGTGGTGGTCTGTACAGTACCAGTCTGTGTGGATGTGATTTGAGTGGTGGTCTGTACAGTACCAGTCTGTGTGGATGTGATTTGAGTGGTGGTCTGTACAGTACCAGTCTGTGTGGATGTGATTTGAGTGGTGGTCTGTACAGTACCAGTCTGTGTGGATGTGATTTGAGTGGTGGTCTGTACAGTACCAGTCTGTGTGGATGTGATTTGAGTGGTGGTCTGTACAGTACCAGTCTGTGTGGATGTGATTTGAGTGGTGGTCTGTACAGTACCAGTCTGTGTGGATGTGATTTGAGTGGTGGTCTGTACAGTACCAGTCTGTGTGGATGTGATTTGAGTGGTGGTCTGTACAGTACCAGTCTGTGTGGATGTGATTTGAGTGGTGGTCTGTACAGTACCAGTCTGTGTGGATGTGATTTGAGTGGTGGTCTGTACAGTACCAGTCTGTGTGGATGTGATTTGAGTGGTGGTCTGTACAGTACCAGTCTGTGTGGATGTGATTTGAGTGGTGGTCTGTACAGTACCAGTCTGTGTGGATGTGATTTGAGTGGTGGTCTGTACAGTACCAGTCTGTGTGGATGTGATTTGAGTGGTGGTCTGTACAGTACCAGTCTGTGTGGATGTGATTTGAGTGGTGGTCTGTACAGTACCAGTCTGTGTGGATGTGATTTGAGTGGTGGTCTGTACAGTACCAGTCTGTGTGGATGTGATTTGAGTGGTGGTCTGTACAGTACCAGTCTGTGTGGATGTGATTTGAGTGGTGGTCTGTACAGTACCAGTCTGTGTGGATGTGATTTGAGTGGTGGTCTGTACAGTACCAGTCTGTGTGGATGTGATTTGAGTGGTGGTCTGTACAGTACCAGTCTGTGTGGATGTGATTTGAGTGGTGGTCTGTACAGTACCAGTCTGTGTGGATGTGATTTGAGTGGTGGTCTGTACAGTACCAGTCTGTGTGGATGTGATTTGAGTGGTGGTCTGTACAGTACCAGTCTGTGTGGATGTGATTTGAGTGGTGGTCTGTACAGTACCAGTCTGTGTGGATGTGATTTGAGTGGTGGTCTGTACAGTACCAGTCTGTGTGGATGTGATTTGAGTGGTGGTCTGTACAGTACCAGTCTGTGTGGATGTGATTTGAGTGGTGGTCTGTACAGTACCAGTCTGTGTGGATGTGATTTGAGTGGTGGTCTGTACAGTACCAGTCTGTGTGGATGTGATTTGAGTGGTGGTCTGTACAGTACCAGTCTGTGTGGATGTGATGTGATTTGAGTGGTGGTCTGTACAGTACCAGTCTGTGTGGATGTGATTTGAGTGGTGGTCTGTACAGTACCAGTCTGTGTGGATGTGATTTGAGTGGTGGTCTGTACAGTACCAGTCTGTGTGGATGTGATTTGAGTGGTGGTCTGTACAGTACCAGTCTGTGTGGATGTGATTTGAGTGGTGGTCTGTACAGTACCAGTCTGTGTGGATGTGATTTGAGTGGTGGTCTGTACAGTACCAGTCTGTGTGGATGTGATTTGAGTGGTGGTCTGTACAGTACCAGTCTGTGTGGATGTGATTTGAGTGGTGGTCTGTACAGTACCAGTCTGTGTGGATGTGATTTGAGTGGTGGTCTGTACAGTACCAGTCTGTGTGGATGTGATTTGAGTGGTGGTCTGTACAGTACCAGTCTGTGTGGATGTGATTTGAGTGGTGGTCTGTACAGTACCAGTCTGTGTGGATGTGATTTGAGTGGTGGTCTGTACAGTACCAGTCTGTGTGGATGTGATTTGAGTGGTGGTCTGTACAGTACCAGTCTGTGTGGATGTGATTTGAGTGGTGGTCTGTACAGTACCAGTCTGTGTGGATGTGATTTGAGTGGTGGTCTGTACAGTACCAGTCTGTGTGGATGTGATTTGAGTGGTGGTCTGTACAGTACCAGTCTGTGTGGATGTGATTTGAGTGGTGGTCTGTACAGTACCAGTCTGTGTGGATGTGATTTGAGTGGTGGTCTGTACAGTACCAGTCTGTGTGGATGTGATTTGAGTGGTGGTCTGTACAGTACCAGTCTGTGTGGATGTGATTTGAGTGGTGGTCTGTACAGTACCAGTCTGTGTGGATGTGATTTGAGTGGTGGTCTGTACAGTACCAGTCTGTGTGGATGTGATTTGAGTGGTGGTCTGTACAGTACCAGTCTGTGTGGATGTGATTTGAGTGGTGGTCTGTACAGTACCAGTCTGTGTGGATGTGATTTGAGTGGTGGTCTGTACAGTACCAGTCTGTGTGGATGTGATTTGAGTGGTGGTCTGTACAGTACCAGTCTGTGTGGATGTGATTTGAGTGGTGGTCTGTACAGTACCAGTCTGTGTGGATGTGATTTGAGTGGTGGTCTGTACAGTACCAGTCTGTGTGGATGTGATTTGAGTGGTGGTCTGTACAGTACCAGTCTGTGTGGATGTGATTTGAGTGGTGGTCTGTACAGTACCAGTCTGTGTGGATGTGATTTGAGTGGTGGTCTGTACAGTACCAGTCTGTGTGGATGTGATTTGAGTGGTGGTCTGTACAGTACCAGTCTGTGTGGATGTGATTTGAGTGGTGGTCTGTACAGTACCAGTCTGTGTGGATGTGATTTGAGTGGTGGTCTGTACAGTACCAGTCTGTGTGGATGTGATTTGAGTGGTGGTCTGTACAGTACCAGTCTGTGTGGATGTGATTTGAGTGGTGGTCTGTACAGTACCAGTCTGTGTGGATGTGATTTGAGTGGTGGTCTGTACAGTACCAGTCTGTGTGGATGTGATTTGAGTGGTGGTCTGTACAGTACCAGTCTGTGTGGATGTGATTTGAGTGGTGGTCTGTACAGTACCAGTCTGTGTGGATGTGATTTGAGTGGTGGTCTGTACAGTACCAGTCTGTGTGGATGTGATTTGAGTGGTGGTCTGTACAGTACCAGTCTGTGTGGATGTGATTTGAGTGGTGGTCTGTACAGTACCAGTCTGTGTGGATGTGATTTGAGTGGTGGTCTGTACAGTACCAGTCTGTGTGGATGTGATTTGAGTGGTGGTCTGTACAGTACCAGTCTGTGTGGATGTGATTTGAGTGGTGGTCTGTACAGTACCAGTCTGTGTGGATGTGATTTGAGTGGTGGTCTGTACAGTACCAGTCTGTGTGGATGTGATTTGAGTGGTGGTCTGTACAGTACCAGTCTGTGTGGATGTGATTTGAGTGGTGGTCTGTACAGTACCAGTCTGTGTGGATGTGATTTGAGTGGTGGTCTGTACAGTACCAGTCTGTGTGGATGTGATTTGAGTGGTGGTCTGTACAGTACCAGTCTGTGTGGATGTGATTTGAGTGGTGGTCTGTACAGTACCAGTCTGTGTGGATGTGATTTGAGTGGTGGTCTGTACAGTACCAGTCTGTGTGGATGTGATTTGAGTGGTGGTCTGTACAGTACCAGTCTGTGTGGATGTGATTTGAGTGGTGGTCTGTACAGTACCAGTCTGTGTGGATGTGATTTGAGTGGTGGTCTGTACAGTACCAGTCTGTGTGGATGATGTGATTTGAGTGGTGGTCTGTACAGTACCAGTCTGTGTGGATGTGATTTGAGTGGTGGTCTGTACAGTACCAGTCTGTGTGGATGTGATTTGAGTGGTGGTCTGTACAGTACCAGTCTGTGTGGATGTGATTTGAGTGGTGGTCTGTACAGTACCAGTCTGTGTGGATGTGATTTGAGTGGTGGTCTGTACAGTACCAGTCTGTGTGGATGTGATTTGAGTGGTGGTCTGTACAGTACCAGTCTGTGTGGATGTGATTTGAGTGGTGGTCTGTACAGTACCAGTCTGTGTGGATGTGATTTGAGTGGTGGTCTGTACAGTACCAGTCTGTGTGGATGTGATTTGAGTGGTGGTCTGTACAGTACCAGTCTGTGTGGATGTGATTTGAGTGGTGGTCTGTACAGTACCAGTCTGTGTGTGGATGTGATTTGAGTGGTGGTCTGTACAGTACCAGTCTGTGTGGATGTGATTTGAGTGGTGGTCTGTACAGTACCAGTCTGTGTGGATGTGATTTGAGTGGTGGTCTGTACAGTACCAGTCTGTGTGGATGTGATTTGAGTGGTGGTCTGTACAGTACCAGTCTGTGTGGATGTGATTTGAGTGGTGGTCTGTACAGTACCAGTCTGTGTGGATGTGATTTGAGTGGTGGTCTGTACAGTACCAGTCTGTGTGGATGTGATTTGAGTGGTGGTCTGTACAGTACCAGTCTGTGTGGATGTGATTTGAGTGGTGGTCTGTACAGTACCAGTCTGTGTGGATGTGATTTGAGTGGTGGTCTGTACAGTACCAGTCTGTGTGGATGTGATTTGAGTGGTGGTCTGTACAGTACCAGTCTGTGTGGATGTGATTTGAGTGGTGGTCTGTACAGTACCAGTCTGTGTGGATGTGATTTGAGTGGTGGTCTGTACAGTACCAGTCTGTGTGGATGTGATTTGAGTGGTGGTCTGTACAGTACCAGTCTGTGTGGATGTGATTTGAGTGGTGGTCTGTACAGTACCAGTCTGTGTGGATGTGATTTGAGTGGTGGTCTGTACAGTACCAGTCTGTGTGGATGTGATTTGAGTGGTGGTCTGTACAGTACCAGTCTGTGTGGATGTGATTTGAGTGGTGGTCTGTACAGTACCAGTCTGTGTGGATGTGATTTGAGTGGTGGTCTGTACAGTACCAGTCTGTGTGGATGTGATTTGAGTGGTGGTCTGTACAGTACCAGTCTGTGTGGATGTGATTTGAGTGGTGGTCTGTACAGTACCAGTCTGTGTGGATGTGATTTGAGTGGTGGTCTGTACAGTACCAGTCTGTGTGGATGTGATTTGAGTGGTGGTCTGTACAGTACCAGTCTGTGTGGATGTGATTTGAGTGGTGGTCTGTACAGTACCAGTCTGTGTGGATGTGATTTGAGTGGTGGTCTGTACAGTACCAGTCTGTGTGGATGTGATTTGAGTGGTGGTCTGTACAGTACCAGTCTGTGTGGATGTGATTTGAGTGGTGGTCTGTACAGTACCAGTCTGTGTGGATGTGATTTGAGTGGTGGTCTGTACAGTACCAGTCTGTGTGGATGTGATTTGAGTGGTGGTCTGTACAGTACCAGTCTGTGTGGATGTGATTTGAGTGGTGGTCTGTACAGTACCAGTCTGTGTGGATGTGATTTGAGTGGTGGTCTGTACAGTACCAGTCTGTGTGGATGTGATTTGAGTGGTGGTCTGTACAGTACCAGTCTGTGTGTGGATGTGATTTGAGTGGTGGTCTGTACAGTACCAGTCTGTGTGGATGTGATTTGAGTGGTGGTCTGTACAGTACCAGTCTGTGTGGATGTGATTTGAGTGGTGGTCTGTACAGTACCAGTCTGTGTGGATGTGATTTGAGTGGTGGTCTGTACAGTACCAGTCTGTGTGGATGTGATTTGAGTGGTGGTCTGTACAGTACCAGTCTGTGTGGATGTGATTTGAGTGGTGGTCTGTACAGTACCAGTCTGTGTGGATGTGATTTGAGTGGTGGTCTGTACAGTACCAGTCTGTGTGGATGTGGATTTGAGTGGTGGTCTGTACAGTACCAGTCTGTGTGGATGTGATTTGAGTGGTGGTCTGTACAGTACCAGTCTGTGTGGATGTGATTTGAGTGGTGGTCTGTACAGTACCAGTCTGTGTGGATGTGATTTGAGTGGTGGTCTGTACAGTACCAGTCTGTGTGGATGTGATTTGAGTGGTGGTCTGTACAGTACCAGTCTGTGTGGATGTGATTTGAGTGGTGGTCTGTACAGTACCAGTCTGTGTGGATGTGATTTGAGTGGTGGTCTGTACAGTACCAGTCTGTGTGGATGTGATTTGAGTGGTGGTCTGTACAGTACCAGTCTGTGTGGATGTGATTTGAGTGGTGGTCTGTACAGTACCAGTCTGTGTGGATGTGATTTGAGTGGTGGTCTGTACAGTACCAGTCTGTGTGGATGTGATTTGAGTGGTGGTCTGTACAGTACCAGTCTGTGTGGATGTGATTTGAGTGGTGGTCTGTACAGTACCAGTCTGTGTGGATGTGATTTGAGTGGTGGTCTGTACAGTACCAGTCTGTGTGGATGTGATTTGAGTGGTGGTCTGTACAGTACCAGTCTGTGTGGATGTGATTTGAGTGGTGGTCTGTACAGTACCAGTCTGTGTGGATGTGATTTGAGTGGTGGTCTGTACAGTACCAGTCTGTGTGGATGTGATTTGAGTGGTGGTCTGTACAGTACCAGTCTGTGTGGATGTGATTTGAGTGGTGGTCTGTACAGTACCAGTCTGTGTGGATGTGATTTGAGTGGTGGTCTGTACAGTACCAGTCTGTGTGGATGTGATTTGAGTGGTGGTCTGTACAGTACCAGTCTGTGTGGATGTGATTTGAGTGGTGGTCTGTACAGTACCAGTCTGTGTGGATGTGATTTGAGTGGTGGTCTGTACAGTACCAGTCTGTGTGGATGTGATTTGAGTGGTGGTCTGTACAGTACCAGTCTGTGTGGATGTGATTTGAGTGGTGGTCTGTACAGTACCAGTCTGTGTGGATGTGATTTGAGTGGTGGTCTGTACAGTACCAGTCTGTGTGGATGTGATTTGAGTGGTGGTCTGTACAGTACCAGTCTGTGTGGATGTGATTTGAGTGGTGGTCTGTACAGTACCAGTCTGTGTGGATGTGATTTGAGTGGTGGTCTGTACAGTACCAGTCTGTGTGGATGTGATTTGAGTGGTGGTCTGTACAGTACCAGTCTGTGTGGATGTGATTTGAGTGGTGGTCTGTACAGTACCAGTCTGTGTGGATGTGATTTGAGTGGTGGTCTGTACAGTACCAGTCTGTGTGGATGTGATTTGAGTGGTGGTCTGTACAGTACCAGTCTGTGTGGATGTGATTTGAGTGGTGGTCTGTACAGTACCAGTCTGTGTGGATGTGATTTGAGTGGTGGTCTGTACAGTACCAGTCTGTGTGTGGATGTGATTTGAGTGGTGGTCTGTACAGTACCAGTCTGTGTGGATGTGATTTGAGTGGTGGTCTGTACAGTACCAGTCTGTGTGGATGTGATTTGAGTGGTGGTCTGTACAGTACCAGTCTGTGTGGATGTGATTTGAGTGGTGGTCTGTACAGTACCAGTCTGTGTGGATGTGTTTTGAGTGGTGGTCTGTACAGTACCAGTCTGTGTGGATGTGATTTGAGTGGTGGTCTGTACAGTACCAGTCTGTGTGGATGTGATTTGAGTGGTGGTCTGTACAGTACCAGTCTGTGTGGATGTGATTTGAGTGGTGGTCTGTACAGTACCAGTCTGTGTGGATGTGATTTGAGTGGTGGTCTGTACAGTACCAGTCTGTGTGGATGTGATTTGAGTGGTGGTCTGTACAGTACCAGTCTGTGTGGATGTGATTTGAGTGGTGGTCTGTACAGTACCAGTCTGTGTGGATGTGATTTGAGTGGTGGTCTGTACAGTACCAGTCTGTGTGTGGATGTGATTTGAGTGGTGGTCTGTACAGTACCAGTCTGTGTGGATGTGATTTGAGTGGTGGTCTGTACAGTACCAGTCTGTGTGGATGTGATTTGAGTGGTGGTCTGTACAGTACCAGTCTGTGTGGATGTGATTTGAGTGGTGGTCTGTACAGTACCAGTCTGTGTGGATGTGATTTGAGTGGTGGTCTGTACAGTACCAGTCTGTGTGGATGTGATTTGAGTGGTGGTCTGTACAGTACCAGTCTGTGTGGATGTGATTTGAGTGGTGGTCTGTACAGTACCAGTCTGTGTGGATGTGATTTGAGTGGTGGTCTGTACAGTACCAGTCTGTGTGGATGTGATTTGAGTGGTGGTCTGTACAGTACCAGTCTGTGTGGATGTGATTTGAGTGGTGGTCTGTACAGTACCAGTCTGTGTGGATGTGATTTGAGTGGTGGTCTGTACAGTACCAGTCTGTGTGGATGTGATTTGAGTGGTGGTCTGTACAGTACCAGTCTGTGTGGATGTGATTTGAGTGGTGGTCTGTACAGTACCAGTCTGTGTGGATGTGATTTGAGTGGTGGTCTGTACAGTACCAGTCTGTGTGGATGTGATTTGAGTGGTGGTCTGTACAGTACCAGTCTGTGTGGATGTGATTTGAGTGGTGGTCTGTACAGTACCAGTCTGTGTGGATGTGATTTGAGTGGTGGTCTGTACAGTACCAGTCTGTGTGGATGTGATTTGAGTGGTGGTCTGTACAGTACCAGTCTGTGTGGATGTGATTTGAGTGGTGGTCTGTACAGTACCAGTCTGTGTGGATGTGATTTGAGTGGTGGTCTGTACAGTACCAGTCTGTGTGGATGTGATTTGAGTGGTGGTCTGTACAGTACCAGTCTGTGTGTGGATGTGATTTGAGTGGTGGTCTGTACAGTACCAGTCTGTGTGGATGTGATTTGAGTGGTGGTCTGTACAGTACCAGTCTGTGTGGATGTGATTTGAGTGGTGGTCTGTACAGTACCAGTCTGTGTGGATGTGATTTGAGTGGTGGTCTGTACAGTACCAGTCTGTGTGGATGTGATTTGAGTGGTGGTCTGTACAGTACCAGTCTGTGTGGATGTGATTTGAGTGGTGGTCTGTACAGTACCAGTCTGTGTGGATGTGATTTGAGTGGTGGTCTGTACAGTACCAGTCTGTGTGGATGTGATTTGAGTGGTGGTCTGTACAGTACCAGTCTGTGTGTGGATGTGATTTGAGTGGTGGTCTGTACAGTACCAGTCTGTGTGTGGATGTGATTTGAGTGGTGGTCTGTACAGTACCAGTCTGTGTGGATGTGATTTGAGTGGTGGTCTGTACAGTACCAGTCTGTGTGGATGTGATTTGAGTGGTGGTCTGTACAGTACCAGTCTGTGTGGATGTGATTTGAGTGGTGGTCTGTACAGTACCAGTCTGTGTGGGATGTGATTTGAGTGGTGGTCTGTACAGTACCAGTCTGTGTGGATGTGATTTGAGTGGTGGTCTGTACAGTACCAGTCTGTGTGGATGTGATTTGAGTGGTGGTCTGTACAGTACCAGTCTGTGTGGATGTGATTTGAGTGGTGGTCTGTACAGTACCAGTCTGTGTGGATGTGATTTGAGTGGTGGTCTGTACAGTACCAGTCTGTGTGGATGTGATTTGAGTGGTGGTCTGTACAGTACCAGTCTGTGTGGATGTGATTTGAGTGGTGGTCTGTACAGTACCAGTCTGTGTGGATGTGATTTGAGTGGTGGTCTGTACAGTACCAGTCTGTGTGGATGTGATTTGAGTGGTGGTCTGTACAGTACCAGTCTGTGTGGATGTGATTTGAGTGGTGGTCTGTACAGTACCAGTCTGTGTGGATGTGATTTGAGTGGTGGTCTGTACAGTACCAGTCTGTGTGGATGTGATTTGAGTGGTGGTCTGTACAGTACCAGTCTGTGTGGATGTGATTTGAGTGGTGGTCTGTACAGTACCAGTCTGTGTGGATGTGATTTGAGTGGTGGTCTGTACAGTACCAGTCTGTGTGGATGTGATTTGAGTGGTGGTCTGTACAGTACCAGTCTGTGTGGATGTGATTTGAGTGGTGGTCTGTACAGTACCAGTCTGTGTGGATGTGATTTGAGTGGTGGTCTGTACAGTACCAGTCTGTGTGGATGTGATTTGAGTGGTGGTCTGTACAGTACCAGTCTGTGTGGATGTGATTTGAGTGGTGGTCTGTACAGTACCAGTCTGTGTGGATGTGATTTGAGTGGTGGTCTGTACAGTACCAGTCTGTGTGGATGTGATTTGAGTGGTGGTCTGTACAGTACCAGTCTGTGTGGATGTGATTTGAGTGGTGGTCTGTACAGTACCAGTCTGTGTGGATGTGATTTGAGTGGTGGTCTGTACAGTACCAGTCTGTGTGGATGTGATTTGAGTGGTGGTCTGTACAGTACCAGTCTGTGTGGATGTGATTTGAGTGGTGGTCTGTACAGTACCAGTCTGTGTGGATGTGATTTGAGTGGTGGTCTGTACAGTACCAGTCTGTGTGGATGTGATTTGAGTGGTGGTCTGTACAGTACCAGTCTGTGTGGATGTGATTTGAGTGGTGGTCTGTACAGTACCAGTCTGTGTGGATGTGATTTGAGTGGTGGTCTGTACAGTACCAGTCTGTGTGGATGTGATTTGAGTGGTGGTCTGTACAGTACCAGTCTGTGTGGATGTGATTTGAGTGGTGGTCTGTACAGTACCAGTCTGTGTGGATGTGATTTGAGTGGTGGTCTGTACAGTACCAGTCTGTGTGGATGTGATTTGAGTGGTGGTCTGTACAGTACCAGTCTGTGTGGATGTGATTTGAGTGGTGGTCTGTACAGTACCAGTCTGTGTGGATGTGATTTGAGTGGTGGTCTGTACAGTACCAGTCTGTGTGGATGTGATTTGAGTGGTGGTCTGTACAGTACCAGTCTGTGTGGATGTGATTTGAGTGGTGGTCTGTACAGTACCAGTCTGTGTGGATGTGATTTGAGTGGTGGTCTGTACAGTACCAGTCTGTGTGGATGTGATTTGAGTGGTGGTCTGTACAGTGGTGGTCTGTACAGCACCAGTCTGTGTGGATGTGATGTGATGAGTGGTGGTCTGTACAGTACCAGTCTGTGTGGATGTTATTTGAGTGGTGGTCTGTACAGTACCAGTCTGTGTGGATGTGATTTGAGTGGTGGTCTGTACAGCACCAGTCTGTGTGGATGTGATTTGAGTGGTGGTCTGTACAGTACCAGTCTGTGTGGATGTGATTTGAGTGGTGGTCTGGTACAGCACCAGTCTGTGCAGTACCAGTCTGTGTGGATGTGATTTGAGTGGTGGTCTGTACAGTACCAGTCTGTGTGGATGTGATTTGAGTGGTGGTCTGTACAGTACCAGTCTGTGTGGATGTGATTTGAGTGGTGGTCTGTACAGTACCAGTCTGTGTGGATGTGATTTGAGTGGTGGTCTGTACAGTACCAGTCTGTGTGGATGTGATTTGAGTGGTGGTCTGTACAGTACCAGTCTGTGTGGATGTGATTTGAGTGGTGGTCTGTACAGTACCAGTCTGTGTGGATGTGATTTGAGTGGTGGTCTGTACAGTACCAGTCTGTGTGGATGTGATTTGAGTGGTGGTCTGTACAGTACCAGTCTGTGTGGATGTGATTTGAGTGGTGGTCTGTACAGTACCAGTCTGTGTGTGATGTGATTTGAGTGGTGGTCTGTACAGTACCAGTCTGTGTGGATGTGATTTGAGTGGTGGTCTGTACAGTACCAGTCTGTGTGGATGTGATTTGAGTGGTGGT
>NW_026277068.1:0-3283 GCF_023373465.1 Oncorhynchus keta | reverse complement strand
GTCTGTACAGTACCAGTCTGTGTGGATTTGATTTGAGTGGTGGTCTGTACAGTACCAGTCTGTGTGGATGTGATTTGAGTGGTGGTCTGTACAGTACCAGTCTGTGTGGATGTGATTTGATTTGAGTGGTGGTCTGTACAGTACCAGTCTGTGTGGATGTGATTTGAGTGGTGGTCTGTACAGTACCAGTCTGTGTGTGGATGTGATTTGATTGGTGGTCTGTACATTACCAGTCTGTGTGGATGGGATTTGAGTGGTGGTCTGGTACAGTACCAGTCTGTGTGATTTGATTTGAGTGGTGGTGTACAGTACCAGTCTGTGTGGATGTGATTTTAGTGGTGGTCTGTACAGTACCAGTCTGTGTGGATGTGATTTGAGTTGTGGTCTGTACAGTACCAGTCTGTGTGTGGATGTGATGTGATTTGAGTGGTGGTCTGTGCAGTACCAGTCTGTCTGGATGTGATTTGGAGGGTGGTCTGCAGTACCAGCCTGTGTGGATGTGATTTGGTCTGTACAGTACCAGTCTGTGTGTATGTGATTTGAGTGGTGGTCTGTACAGCACCACAGTGCGGGTCTGTGTGTATGTTGATTTGATGTGATTTGTGGTCTGTACAGTACCAGTCTGTGTGGATTTGATTTGAGTGGTGGTCTGTACAGTACCAGTCTGTGTGGATTTGATTTGAGTGGTCTGTACAGCACCAGTCTGTGGGATGTGATTTGAGTGGTGGTCTGTACAGTGTGGATGTGATTTGAGTGGCATGTGTACCAAGTCTGTGTGGATGCACCAGCCTGTGTGGATGTGATGTGATTTGATTGGTGGTCTGTACAGTACCAGTCTGTGTGGATGTGATTTAGTGGTGGTCTGTACAGTACCAGTCTGTGTGGATGTATTTGGAGTGGTGGTCTGCAGTACCAGTGTGTGAATGTGATTTTGATTTGAGTGGTGGTCTGCAAGAAACAGTCTGTGTGGATGTGATTTTGAGTGGTGGTACTGTACAGGTACCAGTCTGTGTGGATGTGATTTGAGTGGTGGTCTGTACATACCAGTCTGTGTGTGGATTTGTGATGTGATTTGATGTGGTGGTCTGTACAGTACCAGTCTGTGGATGTGATTTGAGTGGTGGTCTGTACAGTACCAGTCTGTGAATGTGATTTGAGTGGTGGTCTGTACAGTACCAGTCTGTGTGGATTTGATTTGAGTGGTGTATTCGTACAGTAGCAGTCTGTGTGTGGATGTGATTTGAGTGGTGGTCTGCACAGTACCAGTCTGCGTGAATGTGATTTGAGCGGTGGTCTGTACAGTACCAGTCTGTGTGGATGTGACGGAGTGGTGGTCTGTACAGGACCAGTCTGTGTGATGTGATTTGAGTGGTGGTCTGTACAGTACCAGTCTGTGTGGATGTGATTTGAGTGTTGGTCTGTACAGTACCAGTCTGTGTGGATGTGATGTGATTTGAGTGGTGGTCTGTACAGTACCAGTCTGTGTGGATTTGATTTGTGGAGTGGTGGTCTGTACAGTACCAGTCTGTGTGGATGTGATTTGAGTGGTGGTCTGTACAGTACCAGTCTGTGTGGATGTGATTTGTGTGGTGGTCTGTGCAGTACCAGTCTGTGTGGATGTGATTTGAGTGGTGGTCTGTACAGTACAAGTCTGTGTGGATGTGATTTGAGTGGTGGTCTGTACAGTACCAGTCTGTGTGTGGATGTGATTTGAGTGGTGGTCTGTACAGTACCAGTCTGTGTGGATTTGAGTGGTGGTCTGTACAGTACCAGTCTGTGTGGATTTGATTTGAGTGGTGGTCTGTACAGTACCAATCTGTGTGGATGTGATTTGAGTGGTGGTCTGTACAGTACCAGTCTGTGTGGATGTGATTTGAGTGGTGGTCTGTACAGTACCAGTCTGTGTGGATGTGATTTGAGTGGTGGTCTGTGCAGTACCAGTCTGTGTGGATGTGATTTGAGTGGTGGTCTGTACAGTACAAGTCTGTGTGGATGTGATTTGAGTGGTGGTCTGTACAGTACCAGTCTGTGTGTGGATGTGATTTGAGTGGTGGTCTGTACAGTACCAGTCTGTGTGGATTTGATTTGAGTGGTGGTCTGTACAGTACCAGTCTGTGAGATTGATTTGAGTGGTGGTCTGTACAGTACCAGTCTGTGGATGTGATTTGAGTGGTGGTCTGTACAGTACCACTCTGTGTGGATGTGATTTGAGTGGTGGTCTGTGCAGTACCAGTCTGTGTGGATGTGATTTGAGTGGTGGTCTGTACAGTACAAGTCTGTGTGGATGTGATTTGAGTGGTGGTCTGTACAGTACCAGTCTGTGTGGATGTGATTTGAGTGGTGGTCTGTACAGTACCAGTCTGTGTGGATTTGATTTGAGTGGTGGTCTGTACAGTACCAGTCTTCGTGGATGTGATTTGAGGCGGTGGTCTGTACAGTACCAGTCTGTGTGGATGTGATTTGAGTGGTGGTCTGTACAGGACCAGTCTGTGTGGATGTGATTTGAGTGGTGGTCTGTACAGTACCAGTCTGTGTGGATGTGATTTGATGTTGGTCTGTACAGTACCAGTCTGTGTGTGGATGTGATGTGATTTGAGTGGTGGTCTGTACAGTACCAGTCTGTGTGAATTTGATTTGAGTGGTGGTCTGTACAGTACCAGTCTGTGTGGATGTGATTTGAGTGTTGGTCTGTACAGTACCAGTCTGTGTGGATGTGATTTGAGTGGTGGTCTGTACAGTACAAGTCTGTGTGGATGTGATTTGAGTGGTGGTCTGTACAGTACTAGTCTGTGTGGATGTGATTTGAGTGGTGGTCTGTACAGTACCAGTCTGTGTGGATTTGATTTGGTGGTGGTCTGTACAGTACCAGTCTGTGTGGATGTGATTTGAGTGGTTGGTCTGCACATTTTCCAGTCTGTGCGTGGATGTGATTTCTGTGAGCGGTGGTCTGTACAGTACCAGTCTGTGGATGTGATTTGAGTGGTGGGTCTGGCCACAGGACGGACCGTCTGTGTGGATGTGATTTGAGTGTTGGTCTGGCGAGTACCAGTCTGTGTGGATGTGATTTGAGTGGTGGTCTGTACAGTACAAGTCTGTGTGGATGTGATTTGAGTGGTGGTCTGTACAGTACTAGTCTGTGTGGATGTGATTTGAGTGGTGGTCTGTACAGTACCAGTCTGTGTGGATTTGATTTTGAGTGGTGGTCTGTACAGTACCAGTCTGTGTGGATGTGATTTGAGTGGTGGTCTGTACAGTACAAGTCTGTGTGGATGTGATTTGAGTG
>NW_026277067.1:15000-21843 GCF_023373465.1 Oncorhynchus keta | reverse complement strand
TAAATGTACAGAATGGAGTTGATCCATTAGTATGGAGAGTCAGAGGAAGGCCCTAAAAATTCAGACCCCGCCAATCCTAGTCATAGACTGTTTTCTGTTACCGTGGTACCGGAGCGCCAAGTCTAGGTCCTAAAGACTTTTAACAGCTTCTACCCCCAAGCCAGTTAATCAAATGGCTACCCAGACTATTGCATTGCCTCTCCTTTATGCTGCTGCTACTGTTATGCATAGTCGCTTAATAACTCTACCCACATGTACATATTACTTCAATTACCTCAACTAACCGTGCACCCGCACATTGTCTCTGTACCGGTATATAACCTCGCTACTGTTATTTTACTGTTGTTCTAATTATTTATTTTTTACTTAACCAACAATGAAGTTAAGAAAATAAGTGTTAAGTGCTCGTAAACATTTCACTGTAGTCTACCTATTGTATTCTGCGCATGTGACAATCTTTGTTTAACTAGTTCTGTTGCTGACTGAACCTCTTCTCTCACAGTGGTCGCAGACTAACCGCCCAGGAACCAGAGATCTGGACAGGATTGCTGGCCAGGTGAAGTCCTTCTTTTACCCCACCAGCAGGTTTTGGTTACCTACCTTCTGGGGAGTCCATGGGTTGTGCGGGCCTGTTCCAGACAAACTGCAAAGCGCAATAAGTTAAATCAACCTTAGTTATTAGCCTAGCGGTTAGAGCGCTCTGGGCCATCTGCTGCCTTGCTTGGCTGGAATAAAGGCTTAATAGGCCCAAGGCTGACCGGGACCAGGGTACTGCCTCGTACTCACCATATCAGGCCTGTGGGCCCTTATCTAAAAAAGTCGATTCAACATGTTTTGTTGCAGAAACAAGTTTTCCATCACTGAAACATGTCACCCTGCACTTCGATGATAGAACATCCCACAGTGCATGTAACGAGCATTAGTACAGTGTTGCCCAAGCATTCAGCCTGCTGTCCTTGGTCTGTTTATTTTCTGACTTTAATCCTGAGCCTCACAGCCTGCATTATGAATGTCGTCTTATTTAAAAATAAAAAAAAATAAATGTTTGCTGTGGTAAAAGAAACTGCAGCTCAGCCACTGTTGGCAGCAATCTGTCTGCCTAGGAGGAACAACAGTGTGACAATCCAAGGGTAAACAAGCAGAGGGAATTTCATGCTGACTGAATCCACCGTATGGTGCAGCTTTCCCTCTTGGTCCTTTGTAATGAGCTGAATTTAGATTCACTAACCTGGCCCTCCCTGGCTGTTACATGGTGGTGTCATCAATTGGCTGGCTTGGCTTCCCCTGTGGTGTTTTTGATGGTTTAGAAATAGTTTTTATCCCAAGGAGCTAGGGTATGGCATAAAGGTCGTGACATGATTGGCATTTCTTGAGGGGTTCTAGTGAAGCCATTAATCCCGAGCTGTTTTATTCCAGTGTGATGTGGGCCTCATTGTTAGATCGAAGGCCCACTTACTCACTGAAGTAACCTCTGAACAAATCTGCAGCACTAAATGTCTTGTTTTGATTTGCTTCCCGGTCGCAGCTGCGAAGTTGCCCCCAAGGCTGCCCCCACAGTTTAATAAATGGTTTTTGGAGAAGGTGTCTTGTCTGTTTTTTCAAACTTGAGCAAGTTGGGATTTATCAACAATAGATGAGAACTTTGCTTTCATGGGTTTATGGTTTTGCATACCGATGTTAGCCATGTAACCTCTGGTCTTGATGTCATTGGGGGACGAGATTGAAGTGTAGGTGTTTTTGGGATGGTGGTCTGTTTAGTCTGCACAATGGTTTTTGTTGAATTCCAATAAACTTCCAAACATTACTCATATTGAGTTTAGTTAAATTCTTACCCTGTCATACCAGTACCCCAGTTTTGTCAGAGTCTTAGCGATGCATAGCTTCAAAATGTTAAACCATCATATTGATCTTTTGGGCTGCTAGCTTGTCTTGACATCGGCCATACGTGTATGAGAATATGGCTTGATGCGACAGTGCCATCTAGAGGAGACCGAACTCTACTACAGCTCACCCAGCAGAAATGTCTCACACACTTAGGTGTTCAGTGCAGTCTTGTGTTTGCCTGTCCAAGTTAAATGTGATTTGCATGTCCTCCAACTATCAGAGGAAGAGGTCATGTGGGCTGTTTCGAGCGCCAAAATCTGTCAAATAAGCCCAATCTGTTGCTATGGGGTGTATTTTGGACTGAACTTGTCGCCTATTTTTCTGCTGTTAAGGCTAAGCATACGGTTAATCTCTTTATTATACCGAGCTGTGATTACTGCTTCAAACAAATATTTTGTTTGTTCACTCTGATCACGTAAAAAGAAAAAAATGTTAGATGCCTTACTATGAAAGTTTCTTAAAGTATACTGAACCAATATAAATGCCAGATGTAAGATATTTTGAGGTGTGCAATTGGCATGCTGACTGCAGTAATGTGAACCAGAGCTGTAGCCAGATAATTTAATGTTAATTTCTCTACCATAAGCCACTTCAATGTCATTTTATAGAATTAGGTAGATGCGCCCAAACGGGTCTCCACAGCTGCAGAGCACATGTAACCACGCCATCCTAGCACTTCCACATCCGGTTTCTTCACCTGCTGGATTGTCCAAGCCACATGGACAGCTGATAAAACTGGGTTTGCATAACTGAAATTCTGCATGCTCGTCTTGACCCGGCTGCTGTTTAGTGTCAGTAACTGACTTCAGTGGGCAAATGCTCACCGATGACCACTGGAGAAGTGTGCTCTTCATGGATGAATCCCGGTTTCTACTACTGGGCAGATGGCAGACAGGTGTGTATGGCATATGGGTGAGCTGTTTGCTGATGTCAACATTGTGGTATTGGCAGGCATAAGCTACAGACAATGGAACACAATTGCATTTTATTGATGGTAATTTGAATGCACAGAGATGCCAGTGATGAGATCCTGAGGCCAACTATATTAACCATTCATCCGCCGCCTCACATGTTTTTAGCATGATAATGCATGGCCCCGTGTCACAAGGATCTGTAGACAATTCCTGGAAGCTGAAAATGTTCCAGTTCTTCCATGGCCTGAATACTCGCCAGACAGGTCACCCATTGAGCTTGTATGTGATGCTCTGGATCGAAGTGTACGACAGCGTGTTCCTGTTCACGCCAATATTCAGCAACTTTGCACAGCCATTCTTGAAGAGGAGTGGGACAACATTCCACATGCCACAATCACCAGACTGATCAACACACATGTGAAGGAGATTAATAAGGCAAATGGTGGTCACACCAGATAAGGCTGCTTTTCTGATCCACGCCACTACCTTTTTTATGGTATCTGTGACCAACAGATGCTTTTGTATTTCCAGTTATGTGAAATTCATAGATTAGGGCCTAATGCATTTATTTCAATTGATATCCTTATATGAACTGTAACTCAGTAAAATCTTGGAAATTGTGGCATATTGCATTTATTTTTCTTCGGTGTAGATTTTTTTTGTGTATTTACTGTTACTACAACAAAGAAATACTTAAATATGTAATTTTGTCCACGAAACATTACATTACAATAATGTAGGATTCCATTCATTCCTATGGACGATTGTCTCTTCTGAGGAGTACCAATATGGCAGACTGTCTTTAAAGCTTCATATTGGCCAATGCATAGTGTTGCAATCTAGTGTTCGTACGTATACATGATTGGTCCAGACTGGCTGCTTCTTATAAAGTAATGATGGGTCTTTACCACTTTAAGTCAATACCTGTATTTCCTCAGTAACTGTAATGCACAGGCCCAATTCTTATAATCCCTTGCCACCTATGCACCTGGAGGCAGGAATGGACAGGTGTTAGCATGGCAAAAGATTAACTAAACCCCTGCAATACGAGATAAGCAGAGGATTTAACCTTATGAGATGGCCCCTGTTGTACCTCAGACATCCACCAGAGAGCGACACAGTACAGGGAATGTTTTCACAAATTGGGTTGCCATCCAAAGAGATGACTAGTCTTTATGGTGGAACAAGACATAATTTATTTTTATATATTTAACTAGGCAAGTCAGTTAAGAACCAATTCTTATTTACAATGATGGCCAAACCCGGACGATGCTGGGCCAATTGTGCACCACCCTATGACACTCCCAATCATGGCCGGATGTGATACAGCCTGGATGCACTTAGACCAATGGTTTTCAACGCATTTTCACAGCCATGTAACTAGGAACTTTAGTTTTTGGACATTTATGAGACTATAATCTCTGATGCAATTATGCCACATTTTAGTGCTGGGTTTTCCAGATTAGTGAGAAGGGGCCAGATTCAAAGGCAACGCTTCCCACGTTCGCGGAGAACACATTAATGGTAAATGTTGAATATGTTGGCGCAATCTTTTAAATGTCAATCCTGCTATAACGCAGATCTTCCATGGTCCAGATTGAATCTAAGTTCAGAGTTTTGTGGCGTGGCAATGCTTGTTTTCAATTCAAACGGTCAGATGTAAAGTTAAAACAGCCATATGATCATTTCATTCTGTTTAATTAATTTCCTTTTTAGGATTTAGAGATGGTGTCATAGGCCTACTCCAGAGGAGGCTGTTGAGGGAGGACGGCTCATAATAATGAATGGAGTGAATGTAATGGCCTCAAACACATGGAAACCAGGTGTTTGATGTGTTGATACCATTCCATTTCAGCCATTACTATGAGCCCGTCCTCCCCATTAAAAGTGCCACCAGCCACCACTGGCCTACTCAAACCTTTCAGTTGTATTCCATGGCCACACACAGCAAAGCTGAAATTAAACAGATTGCCATATTTGCTCTGAGACTGTTACTAACAAGTGTGGCTGTTTGTACTGGCTTCTGTGTTTGTGCTTGGGTGTCAGATAGACAGTGTGTGTTGTTTCTGTGTTTGCGTGATACCATGTGTATATATTTTACCTCTTGGGGATGTTATTCGAAAACATAATGTAAACTTTCACTGCTATGCGGATGACACACAGCTGTACATTTCAATGAAACATGGTAAGCCCCAAAATTGCCCTCGCTAGAAGCATGTGTTTCAGACATAAGGGAAGTGGATGGCTGAAGAGCTTACTCTGCTATTAAACTCGGACAAAGCAGAGATGCTTGTTCTAGGTCCCAAGAAACAAAAGAGATCTTCTGTTGAATCTGACAATTAATCTTAATGGTTGTACAGTCGTCTCAAATAAAACTGTGAAGGACCTCGGCGTTACTCTGGACCCTGATCTCTCTTTTTGAAGAACATATCAAGACCATTTTAGAGGACAGCTTTTTTCCATCATTAACATTGCAAAAATCAAACTTGTCCAAAAATGATGCAGAAAAATTAATCCATGCTTTTGTCCACTTCTAGGTTAGACTCTGCAATGCTCTATTTTTCCGACTGCCGATAAGCACTAAAATAAACTTCAGTTAGTGCTATCTTGGCTGCATAGAATCCTGACTAGAACCAAAAAATTTGATCATATTACTCCAGTGCTAGCCTCTCTACACTGGCTTCCTGTCAAAGCAAGGGCTGATTTCAAGGTTTTACTGCTAACCTACAAAGCATTACATGGGCTTGCTCCTACCTACCTCTCTGATTTGGTCCTGCCGTACATACCTACGTACGCTACGGGTCACAGACGCAGGCCTCTAATTGTCCTAGAATTCACAAGCAAACAGCTGGAGGCAGGGCTTTCTCTATAGAGCTCCATTTTTATGGGTAGGTCTGCCTACCCATGTCAGAGGCACAAACTCGGTCTCAACCTTTAAGTCTTTACTGAAGACTCATCTCTTCAGTGGGTCATATGATTGAGTGTAGTCTGGCCCAGGAGTGGGAAGGTGAACGGAAGGCTCTGGAGCAACGGACCGCCCTTTACTGTCTCTGCCTGGCCGGTTCCCCTCTTTCCACTGGGATTCTCTGCCTCTAACCCTGTTACGGGGCTGAGTCACTGGCTTGCTGGGGCTCTCTCGTGCCGTCCCTGGGGGTGCGTCACCTGGAGTAGGTTGATTCACTGTTGTGGTCGGCCTGTCTGGGTTGCCCCCCTTGGGTTGTACCGTGGCGGGGATCTTTGTGGAGCTATGCGGCCTTGTCTCAGGATGGTAAGTTGGTGGTTGAAGATATCCACTCTAGTGGTGTGGGGATGTGCTTTGGCAAAGTGGGTGGGGTTATATCCTTCCTGTTTGGCCCTGTCCGTGGTGTCCTCGGATGGGGCCACAGTGTCCTGACCCCTCCTGTCTCAGCCTCCCAGTATTTATGCAGTAGTTTATGTGTCGGGGGCTAGGGTCAGTTTGTTATATCTGGAGTACTTCTCTGTCTATTCGGTGTCTGTGAATCTAAGTGTGCGTTCTCTAATTCTCTCCTTCTCTCTTTCTTTCTCTCTCTCGGAGGACCTGAGCCCCTAGGACCATGTCCCAGGACTACCTGACATGAGGACTCCTTGCTGTCCCCCCAGTCCACCTGGCCATGCTCCTGCTCCAGTTTCAACTGACCTGAGCCCTGGGACCGTGCCCCAGGACTACCTGACATGAAAGGCTCCTTGCTGTCCCCAGTCCACCTGACTGTGCTGCTGCTCAGTTTCAACTGTTCTGTATTATTATTATTGTTCATGCTGGTCATTTATGAACATTTGAACATCTTGGTCATGTTCTGTTATAATCTCTGCCGGCACAGCCAGAGGGACTGGCCACCCCACATAGCCGGTTCCTCTCTAGGTTTCTTCCTGGGTTTGGCCTTTCTAGGGAGTTTTCCTGGCCACCGTGCTTTTACACCTGCATTGTTTTGCTGTTTGGGGTTTTAGGCTGGGTTTCTGTACATGCTGAGATATCAGCTGATGTACGAAGGGCTATATAAATAAATTTGATTTGATTTGATTTTAT
>NW_026277067.1:0-12500 GCF_023373465.1 Oncorhynchus keta | reverse complement strand
TCATCATCATCACCACCACCACCACCACCACCACCATCATCATCATCATCGCTCACCATCACCATCACCTCATCATCACCACCATCACCACCATCATCATCATCATCATCATCATCATCATCATCATCATCATCATCATCATCATCATCATCATCATCATCACCATCATCATCACCATCATCACTAACCACCATCATCACCACCCACCACCACCACCATCATCACTACCACCACCACCACCACCATCATCATCACTAACCACCATCATCACCACCACCACCACCACTACCACCACATCATCATCATCATCATCATCATCATCATCATCATCATCATCATCATCATCATCATCATCACCATCACTAACCACCACCATCACCATTATCACCACCACCATCACTAACCATCACCACCATCATCACCACCACCACCACCAGCATCACTAACCACCATCATCACCACCAACACCACCACTACCACCACCATCATCATCACATCATCATCATCATCATCATCATCATCATCACCACCATCACTAACCACCACCATCACCATTATCACCACCACCATCACTAACCACCACCATCATCAACCACCACCACCATCACCATCACCAACCAACAACATCATCATCATCACTAACCACCACCATCATCACTAACCACCATCATCATCATCATCAATATAATCCTCATCATCACCACCATCATCACTAACCACCATCATCACCACCACCATCACCACCACCACCATCACCATCACCATCACTAACCACCATCACCACCACCACCACCACCACCACCATCATCACCATCGTCATCACCACCACCACCATCATCATCATCGTCATCACCACCACCACCATCATCATCACTAACCACCACCATCACCACCACCACCCACCACACCATCACTCCACCATCATCACCACACCACCACCAACCACCACATCATCATCACCACCACCACCATCACTAACCACCACCATCATCACCACCACCACCATCACTAACCACCATCATCACCATCACCAACATCACTAATCCACCATCATCATCATCATCATCATCATCATCATCATCATCATCATCATCATCACCACCATCACCACCACCACATCATCATCATCATCATCACCATCCACCACCACCACCACCATCACTCATCATCACCATCATCATCACCACCACCACTCATCATCCACATCACCATCATCACCACCACCATCACTAACCACCACCATCATCACCACCACCACCATCACTCACCATCATCACCACCACCATCACTCCACCACCACCACTCATCATCATCATCATCATCATCATCATCATCATCATCATCATCATCATCATCATCATCATCACCACCATCACCACCACCACATCATCATCATCATCATCACCACCACCACCACCATCACCATCACCATCATCACCACCACCACCACCACCATCACATCATCATCACCACCATCACCACCACCACCACCATCACTCATGACATCATCATCATCATCATCATCATCATCATCACCACCATCACCATCATCATCCACCACCACACCACCACCATCACTCATCATCATCATCATATCGTCATCATCATCACCACCATCACATCACCATCCACCACCACCACCACCATCATCAATGACCACCACCACCATCACTAACCACCATCATCACCACCACCACCACCATCACCACCATCATCACCATCACCACCATCATCACCACCATCACCATCATCACCATCACCATCATCCAACAACATCATCATCATCATCACCACCATCACCATATCACCACCACTATCACTAACCATCACCATCATCATCATCATCATCCACCACCAATATCATCATCACCACCAACCACCATCATCACCACCAACACCACCACCACCACCACCACCACCATCATCATCACCAACAACCATCATCATCACCACCACCACCACCATCATCATCATCATCACCACCAGAACCATCACTAACCACCATCATCATCACCACCACATCATCATCATCATCATCATCATCATCATCATCACCACCACCATCACATCAACCTTGCCACCATCATCATCATCACTCTATCATCCTCCATCCCATCACCATCAGACTAACCACCATCATCACCACCACCATCACACACCACCATTCACCAGACAGCACTTTCATCACCATCACTAACCACCATCAACCACCACCACCACCACCACCATCATCATCACCACCACCACCACCACCATCATCACATCAACCACCACCACCATCCACCACCATCATCACTAACCACCATCATCACTCACCACCCCACCACCATCACATCATACAGCACCACACCACCATCACCACTGTTTTCACCACCACCATCATCATCATTTGTAATCACTAACCACCATCACTCACCACACAAATCATCATCAACCACCATGCATCAGGGTACCACTATCTACCACCACCATCATCATCATCATCATCATCATCACCATCACCATCACCACCACCATCATCATCATCACCACCATCACCACCACCAACCACCATCATCACCACCACCATCATACCACCTACCATATCACCATCATCACCACCATCATCACTCTGGCCACCACCAAACCATCATCACCACCACCACCATCACTAACCACCATCATCACCACCACCATCACTGAAAGACTGATCACCATCATCATCATCAAAAATCCATCCATCATCATCATCATCATCACTCACCATCAATCACCACCACCACCATCATCATCATCTCATCACCACCACCACCACCACCACCATCACTAACCACCATCATCACCACCACCATCACTAACCACCATCATCACCACCACCATCACCACCACCATCACCAATCATCATCATCACCACCACCATCATCATCAACCACCATCATCACCATCATCACCATCATCACCACCATCACCACCAATCACTCATCATCAGCTACCACCTCCTGCCATCATCATCATCCTCATCATCACCACCAACACCATCATCACCATCAGATCTAATCATCATCATCATCATCATCATCATCATCATCAAAGGCATTTCACCACCATCACCATTATCATCATCACTAACCACCATCATCACCACCACCATCACCTGGACCACATCACCATGGAATAAATGAGGCCATCACCATCACTATCACCACCACCACGTCATCATCCTGCCACCACCACCACCACCACCATCATCATCGTTGCTAACCACCATCAGCCACCACCAATCACTACCACCATCATCATCAACATCATCTCATCATCATTGATCATCATCATCATCATCACCACCATCACTCTTCACCGCCACCACCACCATCACTAACCATCACGTTTCTCACATCACACCACCATCACCAGCATCAGATAATCATCATCACTCACCATCACCACCACCACCACCACCATCACTCCACCATCATCACCACCACCACCACCACCACATCATCATCATCATCACCACCATCACCAACCACCACCATCATCACCACCACCACCATCACTAACCACCACCATCACCACCACCACCACCACCATCATAACACCATCATCATCATCAACAATCATCATCATCATCACATCATCACCACCATCACATCATCACTCCCATCACCAATCATCACCACACCATCAACCTATCCACATCATCACCACCATCACCACCACCACCATCACCACCAATGACCAAAACCATCATCACCACACCACCATCACCACCACCACCATCATCACCACCATCATCACCAACCACCACATCATCATCACCATCATCATCATCACCATTTACCATCGCAATATCCATCGTCATCACCACCACCACCACACTAAACTAACCATCATCAACCACCACTCTTGACCACCACCTTCACCACCACCACCATACCAACCACTATCATCAACATACCACCATTCTCCACCACATCACATCATCACAACACCACCATCACTAACCATGTATCACCATTACCACCACCATCACTAACCACCACCATCATCATAAATGACCATCACTAACCAGCATCACTAATCACCATCATACCACCATCAACACCACCACTATCACCAACATTCATCATCATCATCATCATCATGGTGATACCACCAGTCACCATCATCATCATCATCATCAAATCATCATCATCATCATCACCATCATCATCCTCTCACCATCACAAACATTTCATCATCATCACCACCACCACCACCACTATCATCACCACCACCATCATCAACCACATTAACATCACCTTCATCACTGACACAATGATACATTACTCACCACCACCACCACTAACCACCACCATCACCATCATCATCATCACTAGACCCCATCATCACCACTTTCACTACCAAACTCACTAACCACCATGCTTCACCACCACCATCACCAACCACTACCATCACCATCACCAATCAATCATAATGGCAGTAATAATCGTCTCAAACCACCACCAAATCATCATCACCATCACATCACCACCACCACCATCATCATCTCATCACCATCACCACCACCACATCACATCATCATCATCACCACCACCACCACCAATGATCACCACCACCACCATGCACCACCACCATCACTAACCATCATCATCACCACATACCACTTACCACCACATCATCAATCACCATCACCACATCACTAAACCACCACCATCATCACCACCACCACCATCACTATATCACCACCATTTGATTTCACCATCACCAACCTTTTGGAGAGATCATCACCCAACCACCACCTACCTCGTCACCACCACCACCATCATCAACACCACCACCATCACTAACCACCATCATCACCACCACCATCACCACCACCATCACAAATCACCACACCACCACCATCACCACCATCATCACCACACACATCACTCACCACCACATCAACCTTTAATCACATAACCACCATCACTCACCACTCATATGATCACCACACACATCACTGTCACCACCACCACCACCACCACCACCATCATCACCATCATGCATCACCACCATCCACCACCACCACCATCACCAACCAGTTACCACCACCACCACCACCACCACCATCACATCATCACCACCACCACCACCAACCACCACCATCACTAACCACCACCATCACCAACCAACATCAACAATATAACATCTTCTGTCAACACCACCTTCAACATCATCATCATCAATGGTTGTCATCATCATCATCATCACAGGGCCGATCACCACCACCATCATCAATACCAACCCACCACCACCACCACCATCACCATCAGTTCATGACCACCACCACCACCACCACATCATCATCATCAGCTTTTTCACCACCACCACAAATCATTACCACTCAAAATGATGCTTAAATCGAATGTGCTTTTGTCACTTCTAGGTTATCACTCTTTCTGCAATAACCACCACCACCACCGACCATCACTAACCATATCACATCAACAATATTATGCAAATCACCACCACCATCTATCCAGTCAATAACCACCACCACCATCACCACCACTACCTGACATGGAACCACCTGTCCACCATCACTAACCACCATCATCACCACCAACACCACCACCACCATCATCACATTACCATCCACCACCATCATCACCCGTCCACCACCATCACTAACCACCACCATCACCAACCAACAACATCACCATCTGACCGATCACCCCATCATCTAAGCAACCTGCAGCTTGGACCTCGTACCACTTTCAGTCATCACATCATCATCATCGCAATATAATTTTATCTCACCACCATCACCAATGTCAGACCACCATCACTCTCCACCTCACCACCTTCATCACCACCACATCACCACCACCACCACACCACCACCAGCATTTGGTCACCACCATCAGGACCACCACATCACCACCAACATCACCACCATCGCCATCTCACCATCACCACTATCACCTCACCACCATCACCACTCTGCCTCACTAACCATCATCAATGTTATCATCATCACTCACCATCACTAACCATTCAGCCACCACTCCACCACACCACCAACATCACCACCATCACCATCATCATTCACTGTCACTACCATTGATCGTCACCATCGTCACCCCATCCATCATCCGTCGGGGATCTTTGTGGGCTAACCACCTTGTCACCGCCGCCACCATCACCACCATCATCATCATCATCGTCATCCTGTGCTATGGCCGCCGTCATCATGTCATTACTGACCTGTTTGACCTGTCCACCATCATCACTCATCACCAAAATAGGGCCACCATCACCACCTGTCATCAGCCATCATCACTTACCACCACCATCACCATTCATCACCACCACCACCACCATCATCATCCACTGTCATCACTGATTGGCCATGACTAACCACATCATTCATCAATTTACCATCATCAATCATTCACCATCACCACCATCATCACCTCATCACTAGTGACCATCATCCCACCACCATCACCATTATCATCACCACATCACTGTCACCACCATCACCACCATCATCACCACCACCATCACTAACCACCATCACCACCACATCATCATCATCACCAGCATCATCACCACCACCACCATCATCATCATCATCATTCTCACTGTCACCACCACCATCACTGGGCCATCATCACCACCACCATCACTGTTCACCATCATCATCAACTATCATCATCACCATCATCATTTATATCATTTAACATCTTGGTCATCATCATATCATCACCATCACTACCACCATCACCATCAGGACTCCACCACCACCACCACCATCATCATCACCATCATCACCACCACCACCATCACCACATCACCACCACCATCACCACCACCATCACTTTTACCACCACACTCACCACCATCATCATCACCACCACCACCACCACCAAATCATCATCATCATCACCACTCATAATCACTACCACCACCATTTTACACCATTGATCATTGCAATCATCACCATCATCATCACCACCATCACCACCACCACCATCACAAAAACCACCACCATCATCATCATCCATCACCAACCATCACCACCATCACCACCACCATCCACCACCATCATATCACCACCACCACCACCACCACCACCACACCCACCACCACCATCATCATCATCATCACCACCATCACTAACCATCACCATCACCAACCATCAACATCATCATCAATATACCACCACCACCATCATCATCACCAACCACCATCACTAACCACCACCATCATCATCATCATCATCATCATCATCATCATCATCATCATCATCATCATCATCATAACCACCACCATCACCACCATCACCACCATACCACCATCATCATCATCACCATCATCAATATCCACCACCACCATCACCACCATCACCATCACCACCACCACCATCACCATCATCATCATCATCACTCCACATCACCACCACCACCACCACCACCACAATAATCATCATCATTGACCACCACCACTACCACCACATATCATCATCATCACCACCATCACTCCACCATCATCATCACCACCACCACCATCACTATAGCATCATCATCATAACATCACCATCACTAACCACCATCATCATCATCATCATCATATAATCCCATCATCATCATCACCATCATCACTAACCATCACCACCATCATCACCACCATCATCACCACCACCACCACCACCACCATCACCAACCACCATCATCACCACCACCACCATCACCACCATCACTAACCATCAATCATATCACCACCACCACCATCACTAACCACCATCATCAAACCACATCATCACCACCATCACCACTCATCATCATCATCATAATCATCATCATCATCACTAACCACCACCACCATCACCACCACCACCATCACTAACCACCATCACCACCACCATCACTAACCACCACCACCACCATCATAAAACCATCATCGCCACCAACATCACCACCATTCCTCATCATCACCACCAGACTAATCATCCACCATCATCACTATCATCATCATCATCATCACCACCACCATCACCATCACCAACATCATCATCATCATTACCACCACCACCATCATCATCATCACCACCACCATCATTACTAACCACCATCTTCATCACTACCACCACCATCACCATCATCTTATCATCATCATATCACCACCATTCGTCACTAATCATCCATCATCACCATCATCACCATCATCATCATCATCACCATCACCACCACCACCACCATTACCACCACCACCACCACCACCACCACCATCATCATCACCACCACCATCATCACCACCACCATCACCACCACCACCATCACATCATCATCACTCATCCACCATCATCACCACCACCATCATCATCACCACCATCACCACCATCACCATCATCACTAATCACCACCACCATCACTAACCACCATCATCATCACCACCATCACTAACCACCATCATCACCACATCATCATCACACCACCACCATCATCATGACCACCACCATCATCATTATCACCACCATCATCATCACCTGCCACCATCATCTCGTCGCCACCAATCACCCGCCATCACCACCATCATCATCATCGTCATCAACCACCATCATCATCATCACCACATCACTACCACCACCATCACCACCATCACATCATCATCACCACCATCACCACCACCATCCATCACTCACCATCATCATCACCATCATCATCATCAATATAATCCTCATCATCACCACCATCACCATCCACCATCATCACCACCACCATCACCACCATCACCATACCACCACCACCACCAACCATCATCATCACCACCACCACCATCACCACCACCACATCACCATCATCACCACCACCACCATCACTAACCACCATCATCACCACCACCATCATAACCACCATCATCACCACCACCATCACACCACCATCATCATCATCATCATCATCATCATCATCATCATCATCATCATCATCATCATCACCACCACCATCACTCATCACCACCATCCACCACCACCATCATCACCACCAACACCATCACCACCACCACCATCACTAACCACCACCACCATCATCACCACCATCACTAACCACCATTATCCAACAACATCATCATCACCATCACACCACCACCACCATCATTAAGGTTTTACTTACCACCACCACCACCACCATCATCATGGGTCATCATCACCACCACCACCACTACCACCACGTCGTCGTCGTCGTCACCACCATCACTACCCCCACCATCATCACCACCACCACCATCACGTAACCACCATCATCACCACCACCATCATCATCACCACCACCACCACCACCACCATCATCATCATCATCCATCACAATCATCACACCACCATCACAACCACCACCATCATCATCACCATCACCATCATCATCACCATCATCATCATCATCATCATCACCACCACCACCACCACCATCATCATCATCATCACCACCATCACCACCACCATCATCACCACCATCATCACCATCATCATCATCACCAACCACCACCATCACCACCACCATCACCACCATCATCATCACCACCATCACCACCATCACTAACGACCATCATCATCATCAACAATATAATCCTCATCATCACCACCATCACCATCATCACTAACCACCACCACCATCACCACCATCACCACACCACCACCATCACTAACCACCATCATCACCACCACCACACCACCACCACCACCACATACCATCATCATCACCACCACCACCACCATCCATCATCATCACCAACACCACCACCACTAAGATACCACCATCATCACAACCAACACATCACATCATCATCATCATCATCATCATCGTCATCCTAAATCATCGTCACCCCATCACCACCATCCACCACCATAACCACCACCATCACCACCATCACCACCATCATCATCACCACCACCACCACCACCATTTACCACACCATCATCACCATCATCACGGTCATCATCATCATCATCATCATCATCATCCTCATCATCATCATCATCACCACCATAACCACCCACCATCATCACCACCACTACCATCATCATCATCTACTACATCACCATACCACCATCATCACCATCCACCTACCATCATCATGACCACCACTCATCACTAACCACCATCCATCACTACCATGCCACCACCATCACCATCACACTACCACCACCATCACCGCCATCCACCACCACTATCATCATCATCAATCACCATCACCACCGCCATCATCACCATCATCACCACTACCACCACCATCATCTCATCATCATCACCACCACCACCACCACCATCATCACCACATCATCATCATCACATCACCATCACCATCATCATCACCACCACCACCACCATCTCATCACCACCACCATCATCACCACCACCATCACATCATCACCACCACCACCACCACCACTTCACCCCCACCATCATCACTACTACCACCATCATCACCACCACCATCACCACCATCATCATTATCACCACCACCACCATCACTAACCACCATCATCACCACCACCATCACTAACCACCATCACCACCACATCATCATCATCACCACCACCATCATCACCACCACCACCATCACCATTATCATCACCACCACCATCACTAACCGCCATCATCACCACCACCATCACTAACCACCATCACCACCATCATCATCATCACCACCATCACATCATCACCATCATCATCATCATCACCACCACCACCACCATCATCATCATCACCATCATCACTAACGACCATCATCATCATCATCATCAATATAATCCTCATCATCACCACCATCACCAATAACCACCACCACCACCACATCATCATCATCATCACCACCACCACCACCACATCACCACCACCACCATCATCATCATCATCCACCACCACCATCACCATCCTCATCACCACCACCACCACCACTCACCACCATCATCACCACCACCATCATCATCACATCACCATCACCACCATCCATCATCATCATCACATCACCATCATCCACCGTCATCATCATCATCGTCATCACACTCACCACCACATCATCATCATTACCACCACCACCACCACCACACCACCATCATCACCACCACCACCACCACCATCACCACCACCACCACCATCATCACCACCACCACTAACCACCACCATCATCAACAACATCATCATCATCACCACCACCACCACCATCATCACCACCACCATCACTAACCACCACCATCATCACCATCATCATCATCATCATCATCCACCATCATCACCAATCCCCATCATCACCACCACCACCACCATCACCACCACCACCATCATCACTACCACCACCACCATCCACCACCATTATCATCACCACCACCACCACAACCACCACCATCATCATCATCCACCATCATCACTAACCACCACCACCACCACCACACCATCACCACCATCATCACCACCATCATTATCACACCATCATCATCATCACCATCATCATCATCATCATCATCATCATCATCACCACCACCACCACCATCATCATCACATCACCACCATCACTAACGACCATCACCACCATCATCATATATCATCATCACCATCATCATCCACCATCATCATCACCACCACCATCATCATCACCACCACATCACCACCATCACCACCATCACACCACCACATCATCATCATCAATATAATCATCACCACCACCATCACCATCATCACCATCAACCACCACCACCACACCACCATCACCATCACCACCACCATCACTAACCACCATCACCACCACACCACCACCACCACCACCACCATCACTAACCACCACCACCATCATCATCAACACCCCATCACTAACCACCACCACCACCACCCATCAACATCATCATCATCATCATCATCATCATCATCATCATCCTCATCATCACCACCATCACCACCATCATCACCATCATCACCACCACCACCATCATCATCACTAACACCATCATCACCACCACCAACCACCACTAACCACCACCATCATCATCCATCACCATCATCATCACCACCATAATCATCATCATCACTAGCCATCACCACCATAACCACCATCATCACCACCACCACCATCATCACCAACCACCACCACCACCACCACCACATCACCACCACCACCATCACCACCACCACCATCATGACTAACCACCACCATCACTAACACCACCACCATCATCATCACCACCACCACCCCCACCACCACAACCACCACCATCATCATCATCACCACCACCATCACCATCATCACCATCATCACTACCACCACCACCATCACGTCGTCGTCACCACCACCACCACCACTATCATCACCACCATCACTACCACCACCACTTCATCATCATCATCCACCACCATCACTAACCACCATCATCATCATCACCACCATCACCACCACCACCACCACCACCATCACTAACCACCACTATCACCATCACTACCATCATCACTAACCACCATCAACATCATCATCATCATCAATATGAT
>NW_026277066.1:0-11982 GCF_023373465.1 Oncorhynchus keta | reverse complement strand
CTTCCTCCTCCTCTTCTCTCCTCCTCTTCTTTCCTTGTCTCTTTTCCTTTATATGCAGAGTGACTACAACAACAACAACAACAATATTCACTCTCTACTCTTCCTTTTCCTCCTCCTCTTCTCTCCTACTGTTCCTCCTCCTCCCCCACCTCTTCTCTCCTCTTCCTCATTCTCCTCTTCTCTCCTCCTCCTCTTCCTCCTCCACCTCCTCTTCTCTCATACTGTTCCTCCTCCTCCCCCACCTCTTCTCTCCTCCTCTTCCTCATTCTCCTCCTCTTCCTCATTCTCCTCTTCCTCCTCCTCCTCCTCCTCCTCTTCTCTCCTACTGTTACTCCTCCTCCTCCTCCTCCTCCCCTCCTCAGTCCTTCCCTTCCTCCTCCATTCCGATCCCTCCATTCTAAATCTAACTCTAGCATTCCATTTTGAAACATTCTAATTCAAACATTCTACACCATACTCAAACATTCCATTTTAACATCTAACAATATTCCATTCTAAACCCTGTTACTACAAGGTTGTGCTAGTTGTGAGTGTGACCGAGTGTTGTAGAGTGTAGAGGTGTTGTTTCTGTGTTGACAGGAGGGGTTCTTGTTGCCAGTATAGGTTCTGCTCCTGGCCATCCCAACAGCCCCAGATACAAGTTCAACTTCATAGCTGACGTGGTGGAAAAGATGGCTCCTGCTGTGGTTCACATAGAGCTCTTCCTCAGGTCACTGCCTGTGTGTGTCTGCCTGTGTGTGTGTCTGCCTGTGTGTGTGTCTGCCTGTGTGTGTCTGCCTGTGTGTGTGTGTCTGCCTGTGTGTGTGCCTGTGTGTGTGTGCCTGTGTGTGTGTGTGCCTGTGTGTGTGTGTGCCTGTGTGTGTGTGTGCCTGCCTGTGTGTGTGTGTGTGTGTGTGCGCCTGCCTGCCTGTGTGTGTGTGTGTGTGCCTGCCTGTGTGTGTGTGTGCCTGTGTGCCTGTGTGCGCGTGTGTGTGTGCCTGCCTGTGTGTGTGTGTGTGTCTGTGTGCCTGCCTGTGTGTGTGTGTGTGTGTGTGTGCCTGCCTGTGTGTGTGTGTGTGTGTGTGTGCCTGCCTGTGTGTGTCTGTGTGTGTGTGTGTGTTATTCAGCTGTTCCCATAGGAGGAGGATAACAGTGTGTGAGTGTGCACTGTTATCACACACACTGTTATCCTCCTATGGGAACACACACACACTGTTATCCTCCTCCTATGGGAACACACACACACTGTTATCGTCCTCCTATGGGAACACACACACACTGTTATCGTCCTCCTATGGGAACACACACACACTGTTATCCTCCTCCTATGGGAACACACACTGTTATCCTCCTATGGGAACACACACACACACACACACTGTTATCCTCCTATGGGAACACACACACACTGTTATCCTCCTCCTAAGGAACACACACACACTGTTATCCTCCTCCTATGGGAACACACACACTGTTATCCTCCTATGGGAACACACACACACTGTTATCCTCCTCCTGGGAACACACACACACTGTTATCCTCCTCCTATGGGAACACACACACTGTTATCCTCCTCCTATGGGAACACACACACACTGTTATCCTCCTCCTATGGGAACACACACACACTGTTATCCTCCTCCTGTGGGAACACACACACACACACTGTTATCCCCTCCTATGGAACACACACACACTGTTATCCTCCTCCTGTGGGAACACACACACACTGTTATCCCCTGTAAGGACACACACACTCCTCTGGGAACACACACACACTGTTATCCTCCTCCTATGGGAACACACACACACTGTTATCCTCCTCCTATGGGAACACACACACACTGTTATCCCCCTCCTATGGGAACACACACACACTGTTATCCTCCTCCTATGGGAACACACACACACTGTTATCCTCCTATGGGAACACACACACACACTGTTATCCTCCTATGGGAACACACACACTGTTATCCTCCTCCTATGGGAACACACACACTGTTATCCTCCTCCTATGGGAACACACACACACTGTTATCCTCCTCCTATGGGAACACACACACACTGTTATCCTCCTCCTATGGGAACACACACACACTGTTATCCTCCTCCTATGGGAACACACACACACTGTTATCCTCCTCCTATGGGAACACACACACACTGTTATCCTCCTCCTATGGGAACACACACACACTGTTATCCTCCTCCTATGGGAACACACACACACTGTTATCCTCCTCCTATGGGAACACACACACACTGTTATCCTCCTATGGGAACACACACACACTGTTATCCCCTCCTGTGGGAACACACACACACTGTTATCCCCTCCTATGGGAACACACACACTGTTATCCTCCTGTGGGAACACACACACACTGTTATCCTCCTATGGGAACACACACTGTTATCCTCCTCCTGTGGGAACACACACACTGTTATCCTCCTATGGGAACACACACACACACCGTTATCCCTCCTATGGGAACACACACACACTGTTATCCTCCCTGGAACACACACACACTGTTATCCTCCTATGGGAACACACACACTGTTATCCTCCTCCTATGGGAACACACACACACTGTTATCCTCCTCCTATGGGAACACACACACACTGTTATCCTCCTCCTATGGGAACACACACACACTGTTATCCTCCTATGGGAACACACACACACTGTTATCCTCCTATGGGAACACACACACACTGTTATCCTCCTCCTATGGGAACACACACACACACTGTTATCCTCCTCCTATGGGAACACACACACACTGTTATCCTCCTCCTATGGGAACACACACACACTGTTATCCTCCTCCTATGGGAACACACACACACTGTTATCCTCCTCCTATGGGAACACACACACTGTTATCCTCCTCCCCGGGGAACACACACACACTGTTATCCTCCTCCTATGGGAACACACACACACTGTTATCCTCCTGGGAACACACACACACTGTTATCCTCCTATGGGAACACACACACACTGTTATCCCCTCCTCATATGGGAACACACACACACTGTTATCCTCCTATGGGAACACACACACACTGTTATCCTCCTATGGGAACACACACACACTGTTATCCTCCTCCTATGGGAACACACACACACTGTTATCCTCCTATGGGAACACACACACACTGTTATCCTCCTCCTATGGGAACACACACACACTGTTATCCTCTCCTATGGGAACACACACACACTGTTATCCTCCTATGGGAACACACACACACTGTTATCCTCCTCCTATGGGAACACACACACTGTTATCCTCCTCCTATGGGAACACACACACACTGTTATCCCCTATGGGAACACACACACACTGTTATCCTCCTATGGGAACACACACACACTGTTATCCTCCTATGGGAACACACACACACTGTTATCCTCCTCCTATGGGAACACACACACACTGTTATCCTCCTATGGGAACACACACACACTGTTATCCTCCTATGGGAACACACACACACTGTTATCCTCCTATGGGAACACACACACACTGTTATCCTCCTCCTATGGGAACACACACACACTGTTATCCTCCTCCTATGGGAACACACACACACACTGTTATCCTCCTCCTATGGGAACACACACACACTGTTATCCTCCTCCTATGGGAACACACACACACTGTTATCCTCCTATGGGAACACACACACACTGTTATCCCCCTCCTATGGGAACACACACACACTGTTATCCCCTCCTATGGGAACACACACACACTGTTATCCTCCTATGGGAACACACACACACTGTTATCCTCCTATGGGAACACACACACACTGTTATCCTCCTATGGGAACACACACACACTGTTATCCTCCTCCTGTTATGGGAACACACACACTGTTATCCTCCTATGGGAACACACACACACTGTTATCCCCTCCTATGGGAACACACACACTGTTATCCTCCTCCCATGGGAACACACACACACTGTTATCCTCCTCCTATGGGAACACACACACTGTTATCCTCCTATGGGAACACACACACACTGTTATCCTCCTCCTATGGGAACACACACACTGTTATCCTCCTCCTCCTATGGGAACACACACGCACTGTTATGGGAACCACACACTGTTATCCTCCTATGGGAACACACACACTGTTATCCTCCTATGGGAACACACACACACTGTTATCCTCCTCCTATGGGAACACACACACACTGTTATCCTCCTCCTATGGGAACACACACACACTGTTATCCTCCTCCTATGGGAACACACACACACTGTTATCCTCCTCCTATGGGAACACACACACACTGTTATCCTCCTCCTATGGGAACACACACACACTGTTATCCCCTCATGGGAACACACACACACTGTTATCCTCCTATGGGAACACACACACACTGTTATCCTCCCCATGGGAACACACACACACTGTTATCCTCCTCCTATGGGAAAACACACACTGTTATCCTCCTCCTATGGGAACACACACACACACTGTTATCCTCCTATGGGAACACACACACACTGTTATCTTCCTCCTATGGGAACACACACACACTGTTATCCTCCTATGGGAACACACACACACTGTTATCCTCTCCTAGGGAACACACACACACTGTTATCCTCCTCCTATGGGAACACACACACTGTTATCCTCCTCCCTATGGGAACACACACACACTGTTATCCTCCTATGGGAACACACACACACTGTTATCCTCCTATGGGAACACACACACTGTTATCCTCCTATGGGAACACACACACTGTTATCCTCCTCCTATGGGAACACACACACACTGTTATCCTCCTCCTATGGGAACACACACACACTGTTATCCCCCTCCTATGGGAACACACACACACTGTTATCCTCCTCCTATGGGAACACACACACACTGTTATCCTCCTCCTATGGGAACACACACACACTGTTATCCTCCTATGGGAACACACACACTGTTATCCTCCTCCTATGGGAACACACACACACTGTTATCCTCCTCCTATGGGAACACACACACTGTTATCCTCCTCCTATGGGAACACACACACACTGTTATCCTCCTATGGGAACACACACACACTGTTATCCCCCTCCCTATGGGAACATACACACACTGTTATCCTCTCCTATGGGAACACACACACACTGTTATCCTCCTCCTATGGGAACACACACACACTGTTATCCTCCTATGGGAACACACACACACTGTTATCCTCCTCCTATGGGAACACACACACACACTGTTATCCCCTCCTCCTATGGGAACACACACACACTGTTATCCTCCTATGGGAACACACACACACTGTTATCCTCCTCCTATGGGAACACACACACACTGTTATCCTCCTCCTATGGGAACACACACACACTGTTATCCTCCTCCTATGGGAACACACACACACTGTTATCCTCCTATGGGAACACACACACACTGTTATCCTCCTCCTATGGGAACACACACACACTGTTATCCTCCTATGGGAACACACACACACACTGTTATCCTCCTCCTATGGGAACACACACACACTGTTATCCTCCTCCTATGGGAACACACACACACTGTTATCCTCCTATGGGAACACACACACACTGTTATCCTCCTATGGGAACACACACACACTGTTATCCTCCTATGGGAACACACACACACTGTTATCCTCCTCCTATGGGAACACACACACACTGTTATCCTCCTCCTATGGGAACACACACACACACACACACTGTTATCCTCCTATGGGAACACACACACACTGTTATCCTCCTCCTATGGGAACACACACACACTGTTATCCTCCTCCTATGGGAACACACACACACTGTTATCCTCCTCCTATGGGAACACACACACACTGTTATCCTCCTCCTATGGGAACACACACTGTTATCCTCCTATGGGAACACACACACACTGTTATCCTCCTCCTATGGGAACACACACACACTGTTATCCCCCTCCTATGGGAACACACACACACTGTTATCCCCTCCTATGGGAACACACACACTGTTATCCTCCTCCTATGGGAACACACACACACTGTTATCCTCCTATGGGAACACACACACACTGTTATCCCCCTCCTATGGGAACACACACACACTGTTATCCTCCTATGGGAACACACACACACTGTTATCCTCCTATGGGAACACACACACACTGTTATCCTCCTATGGGAACACACACACACTGTTATCCTCCTCCTATGGGAACACACACACACTGTTATCCTCCTATGGGAACACACACACACTGTTATCCCCCTCCTATGGGAACACACACACACTGTTATCCTCCTATGGGAACACACACACACTGTTATCCTCCTCCCTGTGGAACACACACACACTGTTATCCTCCCTCCTATGGGAACACACACACACTGTTATCCTCCTATGGGAACACACACACTGTTATCCTCCTATGGGAACACACACACACTGTTATCCTCCTCCTATGGGAACACACACACACACTGTTATCCTCCTCCTATGGGAACACACACGCACTGTTATCCTCCTCCTATGGGAACACACACACACACTGTTATCCTCCTATGGGAACACACACACACACTGTTATCCTCCTCCTATGGGAACACACACACACTGTTATCCTCCCTCCTATGGGAACACACACACTGTTATCCTCCTCCTATGGGAACACACACACACTGTTATCCTCCCTATGGGAACACACACACACTGTTATCCTCCTCCCTATGGGAACACACACACACTGTTATCCCCTCATATGGGAACACACACACACACACTGTTATCCTCCTATGGGAACACACACACACTGTTATCCTCCTATGGGAACACACACACACTGTTATCCTCCTATGGGAACACACACACTGTTATCCTCCTCCTATGGGAAAACACACACTGTTATCCTCCTATGGTAACACACACACACTGTTATCCTCCTCCTATGGGAACACACACACACTGTTATCCTCCTATGGGAACACACACACACACTGTTATCCTCCTCCTATGGGAACACACACACTGTTATCCTCCTCCTATGGGAACACACACACACTGTTATCCTCCTCCTATGGGAACACACACACACTGTTATCCTCCTATGGGAACACACACACTGTTATCCTCCTATGGGAACACACACACTGTTATCCTCCTCCCTGGGAACACACACACTGTTATCCTCCTCCTATGGGAACACACACACACTGTTATCCTCCTCCTATGGGAACACACACACACTGTTATCCTCCTATGGGAACACACACACTGTTATCCTCCTATGGGAACACACACACACTGTTATCCCCTCCTATGGGAACACACACACTGTTATCCTCCTGGCGGGAACACACACACACTGTTATCCTCCTATGGGAACACACACACACTGTTATCCTCCTCCTATGGGAACACACACACACTGTTATCCTCCTATGGGAACACACACACACACTGTTATCCCCTCCCTATGGGAACACACACACACTGTTATCCCCTCCTATGGGAACACACACACACTGTTATCCTCCTCCTATGGGAACACACACACTGTTATCCTCCTATGGGAACACACACACACTGTTATCTTCCTCCTATGGGAACACACACACACTGTTATCCTCCTCCTATGGGAACACACACACACTGTTATCCCCCTCCTATGGGAACACACACACTGTTATCCTCCTCCTATGGGAACACACACACACACACTGTTATCCTCCTATGGGAACACACACACTGTTATCCTCCTCCTATGGGAACACACACACACTGTTATCCTCCTCCTATGGGAACACACACACACTGTTATCCTCCTCCTATGGGAACACACACACACTGTTATCCTCCTATGGGAACACACACACACTGTTATCCCCTCATATGGGAACACACACACACTGTTATCCTCCTATGGGAACACACACACTGTTATCCTCCTATGGGAACACACACACACTGTTATCCTCCTCCTATGGGAACACACACACACTGTTATCCTCCTATGGGAACACACACACACTGTTATCCTCCTCCTATGGGAACACACACACACTGTTATCCTCCTCCTATGGGAACACACACACACTGTTATCCTCCTATGGGAACACACACACACTGTTATCCTCCTCCTATGGGAACACACACACACTGTTATCCTCCTCCTATGGGAACACACACACACTGTTATCCTCCTCCTATGGGAACACACACACTGTTATCCTCCTCCTATGGGAACACACACACACTGTTATCCTCCTCCTATGGGAACACACACACACTGTTATCCTCCTATGGGAACACACACACACTGTTATCCTCCTCCTATGGGAACACACACACACTGTTATCCTCCTCCTATGGGAACACACACACTGTTATCCTCCTATGGGAACACACACACTGTTATCCTCCTATGGGAACACACACACACTGTTATCCTCCTATGGGAACACACACACACTGTTATCCTCCTCCTATGGGAACACACACACTGTTATCCTCCTCCTATGGGAACACACACACTGTTATCCTCCTCCTATGGGAACACACACACTGTTATCCTCCTCCTATGGGAACACACACACACTGTTATCCTCCTCCTATGGGAACACACACACTGTTATCCTCCTCCTATGGGAACACACACACACTGTTATCCTCCTCCTGGGAACACACACACTGTTATCCTCCTCCTCCTATGGGAACACACACACTGTTATCCTCCTCCTATGGGAACACACACACACTGTTATCCTCCTATGGGAACACACACACACTGTTATCCTCCTCCTATAACACACACACACTGTTATCCTCCTCCTATGGGAACACACACACACTGTTATCCCCTCCTATGGGAACACACACACTGTTATCCTCCTATGGGAACACACACACACTGTTATCCTCCTATGGGAACACACACACACTGTTATCCTCCTATGGGAACACACACACACTGTTATCCTCCTCCTATGGGAACACACACACACTGTTATCCTCCTCCTATGGGAACACACACACACTGTTATCCTCCTCCTATGGGAACACACACACACTGTTATCCTCCTCCTATGGGAACACACACACTTATCCTCCTATGGGAACACACACACACTGTTATCCTCCTCCTATGGGAACACACACACTGTTATCCTCCTCCTATGGGAACACACACACACTGTTATCCTCCTCCTATGGGAACACACACACACTGTTATCCTCCTATGGGAACACACACACACTGTTATCCTCCTCCCTGGGAACACACACACACTGTTATCCTCCTCCCTCCCATGGGAACACACACACACTGTTATCCTCCTCCTATGGGAACACACACACACTGTTATCCTCCTCCTATGGGAACACACACTGTTATCCTCCTATGGGAACACACACACACACTGTTATCCTCCCATGGGAACACACACACACTGTTATCCTCCTCCTAAGGGAACACACACACACTGTTATCCTCCTATGGGAACACACACACACTGTTATCCCCTCCTATGGGAACACACACACACTGTTATCCTCCTCCTATGGGAACACACACACACTGTTATCCTCCTCCCATGGGAACACACACACACTGTTATCCTCCTCCTATGGGAACACACACACACTGTTATCCTCCTCCTATGGGAACACACACACACTGTTATCCTCCTCCTATGGGAACACACACACACTGTTATCCTCCTCCTATGGGAACACACACTGTTATCCTCCTATGGGAACACACACACTGTTATCCTCCTATGGGAACACACACACACTGTTATCCTCCTCCTATGGGAACACACACACACTGTTATCCTCCTATGGGAACACACACACACTGTTATCCCCCTCCTATGGGAACACACACACACTGTTATCCTCCTCCTATGGGAACACACACACACTGTTATCCTCCTCCTATGGGAACACACACACACACTGTTATCCTCCTCCTATGGGAACACACACACACTGTTATCCTCCTCCTATGGGAACACACACACACACTGTTATCCTCCTCCTATGGGAACACACACACACTGTTATCCTCCTCCTATGGGAACACACACACACTGTTATCCCCCTCCTATGGGAACACACACACACTGTTATCCTCCTCCTATGGGAACACACACACACTGTTATCCTCCTATGGGAACACACACACTGTTATCCTCCTATGGAACACACACACTGTTATCCTCCTATGGGAACACACACACACTGTTATCCCCTCCTATGGGAACACACACACACTGTTATCCCCTCCTATGGGAACACACACACTGTTATCCTCCTCCTATGGGAACACACACTGTTATCCTCCTCCTATGGGAACACACACACTGTTATCCTCCTACTATGGGAACACACACACTGTTATCCTCCTCCTATGGGAACACACACACACTGTTATCCTCCTATGGGAACACACACACACTGTTATCCTCCTATGGGAACACACACACACTGTTATCCTCCTCCTATGGGAACACACACACACTGTTATCCTCCTCCTATGGGAACACACACACACTGTTATCCTCCTATGGGAACACACACACACTGTTATCCTCCTCCTATGGGAACACACACACTGTTATCCTCCTCCTATGGGAACACACACACTGTTATCCTCCTCCTATGGGAACACACACACACTGTTATCCTCCTCCTATGGGAACACACACACACTGTTATCCTCCTATGGGAACACACACACTGTTATCCTCCTATAGGAACACACACACTGTTATCCTCCTATGGGAACACACACACTGTTATCCTCCTCCTATGGGAACACACACACACTGTTATCCCCTCCTATGGGAACACACACACACTGTTATCCTCCTCCTATGGGAACACACACACACTGTTATCCTCCTCCTATGGGAACACACACACTGTTATCCTCCTCCTATGGGAACACACACACACTGTTATCCTCCTATGGGAACACACACACTGTTATCCTCCTATGGGAACACACACACTGTTATCCTCCTCCTATGGGAACACACACACACTGTTATCCTCCTCCTATGGGAACACACACACACTGTTATCCTCCTCCTATGGGAACACACACACTGTTATCCTCCTATGGGAACACACACACACTGTTATCCTCCTCCTATGGGAACACACACACTGTTATCCTCCTCCTATGGGAACACACACACACTGTTATCCTCCTATGGGAACACACACACACTGTTATCCTCCTCCTATGGGAACACACACACACTGTTATCCTCCTCCTATGGGAACACACACACACTGTTATCCTCCTCCTATGGGAACAGCTGAATAACCGTTTTAGGTTCTAGATGGCACCTTTTTCTAAGAATGTAGGTGTGAATTGAGCACATCCTGAATGTAAAATTCAGCTTCTCTCTCTCCTCTCTCCTTTCCTCTCTCCCCTTTCCTTTCCTTTCTCCTTTCCTCTCTCTCTCCTTTCCTCTCTCCTCCCTCCTCTCCTCCTCTCCTTTCCTCTGTCTCCTATCTCCTTTCCTCTGTCTCCTATCTCCTTCCTCTCTCCTCTCTCCTCTCCTCTCTCCTCTCTCTCCTTTCCTCTCTCCTCTCTCCTCTCTCTTTTCCTCTCCTCTCTCAGACATCCTCTGTTTGTCGTCATGTCCCTCTGTCTAGTGGTTCTGGGTTCATCATCAGCCACTCCGGACTCATCGTAACCAACGCTCACGTGGGTAACCGCTGCTGCCACGGTAACGGGCCGACCGCAGCTCCGCGTGCAGCTCCATGAGACGGGGAGCGTACGAGGCCACGGTCCGGGACGTCGACAGGAAGTCGGATATCGCCACCATCAAAGTCAACCCTCAGGTAGGGTAGCTTTACCCTTAATTTAACAGGTTATGTGGCCAGATAGAGAGGGAGAGAGGGAGAGAGAGAAGGCAAGTGAGAGAGAGAAGGGGTAAGTGAGAGACTGAG
>NW_026277065.1:0-5382 GCF_023373465.1 Oncorhynchus keta | reverse complement strand
GGGTAGGGGTAGGGTAGGGGTAGGAGCAGTGTAATGACTATCCTCCAGTTTCTCTCTCTTCTGAGACTCATCTGCTGTTAAGGGGTAGGGGTAGGGGTAGGGTAGGAGCAGTGTAGGTTTCTCTCTTCTGGAGACTCATCTGCTGTAAGGGGTAGGGGTAGGGGTAGGGGTAGGAGCAGTGTAATGACTATCTTCCAGTTTCTCTCTTCTGGAGACTCATCTGCTGTTAAGGGGTAGGGGTAGGGGTAGGGGTAGGAGCAGTGTAATGACTATCCTCCAGTTTCTCTCTTCTGAGACTCATCTGCTGGGGTTAAGGGGTAGGGAGCAGTAGGGGTAGGGGTAGGGTAGGGTAGGAGCAGTGTAATGACTATCCTCCAGTTTCTGGAGACTCTCTCTGTTGAGACTCATCTGCTGTTAACTCATCTGGTTAAGGGTAGGGGTAGGGGTAGGGGTAGGAGCAGTGTAATGACTATCCTCCAGTTTCTCTTCTGGAGACTCATCTGCTGTTAAGGGGTAGGGGTAGGGGTAGGTTTCTCTTCTGGTCAGGTTAGGGTAGTGGTAAGGAGCAGTGACTATCCTCCAGTTTCTCTCTTCTGGAGACTCATCTGCTGTTAAGGGGTAGGGTAGGGGTAGGGGTAGGGCAGTGTAGACTATCTTCCAGTCTCTTCTGGAGGTAGGAGGGTAGGGGTAGGGGTAGGAGCAGTGTAATGACTATCCTCCAGTTTCTCTTCTGAGACTCATCTGGTTAAGGGGTAGGGGTAGGGGTAGGGGTAGGAGAAAAATGACATCTGTTTCTCTTTCTGGAGACTCATCTGCTGTTATGGGTAGGGTAGGGGTAGGGGTAGGAGCAGTGTAATGACTATCTTCCAGTTTCTCTCTTCTGGAGACTCATCTGCTGTTAAGGGGGGGTAGGGGTAGGGGTAGGAGCAGTAGGACTATCCTCCAGTTTCTCTCTTCTGAGACTCATCTGCTGTTAAGGGGTAGGGGTAGGGGGTAGGGTAGGAGCAGTGTAATGACTATCCTCCAGTTTCTCTCTTCTGAGACTCATCTGCTGTTAAGGGGTAGGGGTAGGGGTAGGGGTAGGAGCAGTGTAAATGACTATCCTCCAGTTTCTCTCTTCTGAGACTCATCTGCTGTTAAGGGGTAGGGGTAGGGGTAGGGGTAGGGGTAGGAGCAGTGTAATGACTATCCTCCAGTTTCTCTCTTCTGGAGACTCATCTGCTGTTAAGGGGTAGGGGTAGGGGTAGGGGTAGGAGCAGTGTAATGACTATCCTCCAGTTTCTCTCTTCTGGAGACTCATCTGCTGTTAAGGGGTAGGGGTAGGGGGGGTAGGGGTAGGAGCAGTGTAATGACTATCCTCCAGTTTCTCTCTCTTCTGGAGACTCATCTGCTGTTAAGGGGTAGGGGTAGGGGTAGGGGGGTAGGAGCAGTGTAATGACTATCCTCCAGTTTCTCTCTTCTGGAGACTCATCTGCTGTTAAGGGGTAGGGGTAGGGGTAGGGGTAGGAGCAGTGTAATGACTATCTTCCAGTTTCTCTTCTGGAGACTCATCTGCTGTTAAGGGGTAGGGGTAGGGTAGGGTGAGCAGTATGAGCTTCTTCCAGTTTCTCTCTTCTGGAGACTCATCTGCTGTTAAGGGGTAGGGGTAGGGTAGGGGTAGAGCAGTGTAATGACTATCTTCCAGTTTCTCTCTTCTGGAGACTCATCTGCTGTTAAGGGGGGTAGGGGTAGGGGTAGGGGTAGGAGCAGTGTAATGACTATCTCCAGTTTCTCTCTTCTGGAGACTCATCTGCTGTTAAGGGGTAGGGTAGGGTAGGGGTAGGAGCAGTGTAATGACTATCCTCCAGTTTCTCTCTTCTGGAGACTCATCTGCTGTTAAGGGGGTAGGGGTAGGGGTAGGGGTAGGAGCAGTGTAATGACTATCTTCCAGTTCCTCTCTTCTGGAGACTCATCTGCTGTTAAGGGGTAGGGGTAGGGGTAGGGGTAGGAGCAGTGTAAGGGGTAGGGTAGGGAGCAGTGTATCTTATCTTCCAGTTTCTCTTCTGGAGACTCATCTGCTGTTAAGGGTAGGGGTAGGGGTAGGGTAGGAGCAGTAGACTATCTTCCAGTTTCTCTCTTCTGGAGACTCATCTGCTGTTGGGGTAGGGGTAGGGGTAGGGGTAGGAGCAGTGTAATGACTATCCTCCAGTTTCTCTCTTCTGAGAGACTCATCTGCTGTTAAGGGGTAGGGGTAGGGGTAGGGGTAGGGGGTAGGGGTAGGAGCAGCTGTAATGACTATCTCCAGTTTATCTCTTCTGGAGACTCATTGCTGTTAAGGGGTAGGGGTAGGGGTAGGGGTAGGAGCAGTGTAATGAGCTATCTTCCAGTTTCTTCTTCTGGAGACTCTGCTGTTAAGGGGTAGGGGTAGGGGTAGGGGTAGGAGCAGGGGTAGTAGGAGCAGTGAATCTTCCAGTTTCTCTCTCTGGAGACTCATCTGTTTAAGGGTAGGGGTAGGGGTAGGAGCAGTGTAATGACTGTATCTTCCAGTTTCTCTCTTCTGGAGACTCATCTGCTGTTAAGGGGTAGGGTAGGGGTAGGGGTAGGAGCAGTGTAATGACTATCTTCCAGTTTCTCTCTCTGGAGACTCATCTGCTGTTAAGGGGTAGGGGTAGGGGTAGGGGTAGGAGCAGGGGTCATCTGGTTAAGGGTAGGAGCAGTGTAATGACTATCCTCCAGTTTCTCTCTTCTGGAGACTCATCTGCTGTTAAGGGTAGGAGCAGGGGTAGGGTAGGAGCAAAGTAATGACTATCCTCCAGTTTCTCTCTTCTGAGACTCATCTGCTGTTAAGGGGTAGGGGGTAGGGGCAGGGGGTAGGAGGTGTAATGACTATCTTCCAGTTTCTTCTGAGACTCATCTGTTAAGGGTAGTAGGGTAGGGTAGGAGCAGTGTAATGACTTTCCTCCAGTTTCTCTTCTGAGACTCATCTGCTGTTAAGGGGTAGGGTAGGGGTAGGGGTAGGAGCAGTGTAATGACTATCCTCCAGTTTCTCTCTTCTGGAGACTCATCTGCTGTTAAGGGGTAGGGGTAGGGTAGGAGCAGTGTAATGACTATCTTCCAGTTTCTCTCTTCTGGAGACTCATCTGCTGTTAAGGGGTAGGGTAGGGGTAGGGGTAGGAGCAGTGTAATGACTATCTTCCAGTTTCTCTCTTCTGGAGACTCATCTGCTGTTAAGGGTAGGGGTAGGGTAGGGTAGGAGCAGTGTAATGACTATCTTCCAGTTTCTCTCTTCTGGAGACTCATCTGCTGTTAAGGGGTAGGGGTAGGGGTAGGGGTAGGAGCAGGGTAGGGGTAATGAGACTATCTTGTTAAGGGTAGGGGTAGGGGTAGGGGTAGGAGCAGGGGTAGGGGTAGGAGCAGTGTATCCTCCAGTTTCTTTCTGAGACTCATCTGCTGTTAAGGGGTAGGGTAGTAGGGTAGGGGGGGTAGGGGTAGGAGCAGTGTAATGACTATCCTCCAGTTTCTCTCTTCTGGAGACTCATCTGCTGTTAAGGGGTAGGGGTAGGGGTAGGGGTAGGAGCAGTGTAATGACTATCTTCCACTGGAGACTCATCTCTGTTAAGGGGTAGGGGTAGGGGTAGAGCAGTTTGACTATCTCCAGTTTCTGGAGACTCATCTGCTGTTAAGGGGTAGGGGCAGGGGTAGGGGTAGGAGCAGTGTAATGACTATCCTCCAGTTTCTCTGAGACTCATCTGCTGTTAAGGGGGGTAGGGGTAGGGGTAGGGCAGGGGTAGGGGGTAGGAGCAGTGTAATGACTATCCTCCAGTTTCTCTCTTCTGAGACTCATCTGCTGTTAAGGGGTAGGAGCAGGGGTAGGGGTAGGAGCAGTGTAATGACTATCCTCCAGTTTCTCTCTTCTGAGACTCATCTGCTGTTAAGGGGTAGGGGTAGGGGTAGTAGGGTAGGGGTAGGAGCAGTGTAATGACTATCCTCCAGTTTCTCTTCTGGAGACTCATCTGCTGTTAGACAGTGTAATGACTATCCTCCAGTTTCTCTTCTGGAGACTCATCTGCTGTTAAGGGTAGTAGGGGTAGGAGCAGTGTAATGACTATCTTCCAGTTTCTTCTGGACTCATCTGCTGTTAAGGGGTAGGGTAGGGGTAGGGTAGGAGCAGTGTAATGACTATCCTCCAGTTTCTCTTCTGGAGACTCATCTGCTGTTAAGGGTAGGGGTAGGGGTAGGGTAGGAGCAGTGTAATGACTATCCTCCAGTTTCTCTCTTTCTGGAGACTCATCTGCTGTTAAGGGGGGGTAGGGCAGGGGTATCTTCCAGTTTCTCTTCTGGGACTCATCTGGGGTAGGAGCAGTGTAATGACTATCCTCCAGTTTCTCTTCTGAGACTCATCTGCTGTTAAGGGGTAGGGGTAGGGGTAGGGGTAGGGAGCAGTGTAATGACTATCCTCCAGTTTCTCTCTTCTGAGACTCATCTGCTGTTAAGGGGGTAGGGGTAGGGGTAGGGTAGGAGCAGTGTAATGACTATCTTCCAGTTTCTCTTCTGGAGACTCATCTGCTGTTAAGGGGTAGGGGTAGGGGTAGGGGTAGGAGCAGTGTAATGACTATCTTCCAGTTTCTCTTCTGAGACTCATCTGCTGTTAAGGGTAGGGGTAGGGGTAGGGGTAGTTTCTCTTCTGGAGACTAGGAAGCAGTGTAATGACTATCTTCCAGTTTCTCTCTTCTGGAGACTCATCTGCTGTTAAGGGGTAGGGGTAGGGGTAGGGGTAGAGCAGTGTAATGACTATCCTCCAGTTTCTCTCTCTGAGACTCATCTGCTGTTAAGGGTAGGGGTAGGGGCAGGGGTAGGGGTGTAATGACTATCTTCCAGAGACTCATCTGTGTTAAGGGTAGACTATCTATCTTCCAGTTTCTCTTTCTGGAGACTCATCTGCTGTTAAGGGGTAGGGTAGGGGTAGGGGTAGAGCAGTGTAATGACTATCCTCCAGTTTCTCTTTCTGGAGACTCATCTGCTGTTAAGGGGTAGGGGTAGGGGTAGGGGTAGGAGCAGTGTAATGACTATCTTCCAGTTTCTTCTGAGACTCATCTGCTGTTAAGGGTAGGGTAGGGTAGGGGTAGGGAGCAGTGTAATGACTATCTTCCAGTTTCTCTTCTGGAGACTCATCTGCTGTTAAGGGGTAGGGGTAGGGTAGGGGTAGGAGCAGTGTAATGACTATCTTCCAGTTTCTCTTCTGGAGACTCATCTGCTGTTAAGGGGTAGGGGTAGGGTAGGGGTAGGAGCAGTGTAATGACTATCTTCCAGTTTCTCTCTCTGGAGACTCATCTGCTGTTAAGGGGTAGGGTAGGGTAGGGGTAGGAGCAGTGTAATGACTATCTTCCCAGTTTCTCTCTTCTG
>NW_026277064.1:0-8638 GCF_023373465.1 Oncorhynchus keta | reverse complement strand
GTAAAACAGGCTCATCTATCATGGTAAATATGGTAAAACAGGCTCATCTATCATGGTAAATATGATAAAAACAGGCTCATCTACCATGGTAAATATGGTAAAAACAGGCTCATCTATCATGGTAAATATGGTAAAAACAGGCTCATCTACCATGGTAAATATGGTAAAAACAGGCTCATCTACCATGGTAAATATGGTAAAAACAGGCTCATCTACCATGGTAAATATGGTAAAAACAGGCTCATCTACCATGGTAAAACAGGCTCATCTATCATGGTAAATATGGTAAAAACAGGCTCATCTACCATGGTAAATATGGTAAAAACAGGCTCATCTACCATGGTAAATATGGTAAAAACAGGCTCATCTACCATGGTAAATATGGTAAAAACAGGCTCATCTACCATGGTAAATATGGTAAAAACAGGCTCATCTATCATGGTAAATACGGTAAAACAGGTTCATCTATCATGGTAAAACAGGCTCATCTATCATGGTAAATACGGTAAAACAGGTTCATCTATCATGGTAAATATGGTAAAACAGGTTCATCTATCATGGTAAAACAGGCTCATCTATCATGGTAAATACGGTAAAACAGGTTCATCTATCATGGTAAATATGGTAAAACAGGTTCATCTATCATGGTAAAACAGGCTCATCTATCATGGTAAATACGGTAAAACAGGTTCATCTATCATGGTAAAACAGGCTCATCTATCATGAACACTGTTTGAGTGAAAGAGAGATGCGTGCTGGCAAGTGAAAAAGACCTCTGATCACGGATTATAAATAAATACATTATTGTGTCATAATCATACTCTGAAAATTCTCAATATCTCTTACAATACTCGGCACACCCCTACCAGATAGTAAATTGATTAATTCTAGTGTGGCTATTGGAACAGAGCCTGTGTCTATACTTTGCAGTGTTTCAAGCTGTTGTGTTGTCTTCCCATTCTGACTAATAAGGCATTATTCTTCTCCTCCACCTCTGTCCCCTCTCTCCTGCTCCACCTCTGTCCCCCCTCTCCTCCTCCACCTCTGCCCTCCCTCTCCTCCTCCACCTCTGTCCCCCCTCTCCTCCTCCACCTCTCCTCCTCCACCTCTGTCCCCCCTCTCCTCCTCCACCTCTGCCTCTCCTCCACCTCTGTCCCCCTCTCCTCCTCCACCTCTGTCCCCCTCTCCTCCTCCACCTCTGTCCCCCTCTCCTCCTCCACCTCTGTCCCCCTTCTCCTCCCCTCCACCTCTGTTCCCCTCTCTCCTCCACCCCTCTGTCCCCTCTCTCCTCCTCCACCTCTGTCCCCCTCTCCCTCCTCCACCTCTGTCCCCTTCCTCCCCACCTCTGTCCCCCTCTCCCTCCCCTCCACCCTGTCCCCCTCTCCTCCACCTCTGTCCCCTGTCCTCCTCCAGACCTCTGTCCCCTTCTCCTCCACCTCTGTCCCCCTTCTCCTCCACTCTCTGTTCCCCCTTCTCTCCTCCTCCACCTCTGTCCCCTCCTCCTCACCTCTGTCCCCCTCTCCTCCTCCACCTCTGTCCCCCCCTCTCTTCCTCCCACCTCTGTCCCCCTCTTTCCTCCACCTCTGTCCCCCTCCTCCACCTCTGTTCCCCTCTCCCTCCTCCACCTCTGTCCCCTCCCCTCTCCTCCACCTCTGTCCCCTCCTCCTCCACCTCTGTCCCCTCTCCTCCTCCACCTCTGTCCCCTCTCCTCCTCCACCTCTGTCCTCTCCTCCTCCTCCACCTCTGTCCCCTCTCCTCTCCACCTTCTGTCCCCCTCTCCTCCTCCACCTCTGTCCCCTCTCCTCCACCTCTGTTCCCCCTCTCCTCCACCTCTGTTCCCCTCTCCTCCCTCCACCTCTGTCCCCTCCCTCCCTCCACCTCTGTCCCCCTCTCCTCCCTCCACCTCTGTCCCCCTCTCTCCTCCACCCTGTCCCCCTCTCCCTCCTCCACCTCTGTCCCCCTCTCCTCCACCTCTGTCCCCCTCTCCTCCACCCTCTGTCCCCCTCTCCTCCTCCACCTCTGTCCCCTCTCCTCCTCCACCTCTGTCCCCCTCTCCTCCTCCACCTCTGTCCCCCTCTCCTCCACCTCTGTCCCCCTCTCCTCCTCCCTCTGTCCCCCCTTTCCAGACGTGAGCCAAGACTTCTACGACCTGCTGAACTTCCCAGACTCCCCGGACCACCACCTAACCCCTGACCCTGTCGACCCAGTCGACCACGCCCCCGAGGAGGACGGCTCCATCCCTGGCTCATCAGGCCACACCCCTGGCCCGCCCTCTCCCCTCCCCTTCCCCCTTCCCCCGGCCAACATGAAGAGTTTCCAGAAAGACATCCTCAGACTGATGATGGATGGGATCAAGATCAGTCTGGTTAGTGGTGGTTATAACCAGTCTGGTTAGTGGTGGTTATAACCAGTCTGGTTAGTGGTGGTTATAATCTGTCTGGTTAGTGGTGGTTATAATCTGTCTGGTTAGTGGTGGTTATAATCTGTCTGGTTAGTGGTGGTTATAACCAGTCTGGTTAGTGGTGGTTATAACCAGTCTGGTTAGTGGTGGTTATAACCAGTCTGGTTAGTGGTGGTTATAACCAGTCTGGTTAGTGGTGGTTATAACCAGTCTGGTTAGTGGTGGTTATAACCAGTCTGGTTAGTGGTGGTTATAACCAGTCTGGTTAGTGGAGGTTATAACCAGTCTGGTTAGTGGAGGTTATAACCAGTCTGGTTAGTGGAGGTTATAACCAGTCTGGTTAGTGGAGGTTATAACCAGTCTGGTTAGTGGAGGTTATAACCAGTCTGGTTAGTGGAGGTTATAACCAGTCTGGTTAGTGGAGGTTATAACCAGTCTGGTTAGTGGAGGTTATAACCAGTCTGGTTAGTGGAGGTTATAACCAGTCTGGTTAGTGGAGGTTATAACCAGTCTGGTTAGTGGTGGTTATAACCAGTCTGGTTAGTGGTGGTTATAACCAGTCTGGTTAGTGGTGGTTATAACCAGTCTGGTTAGTGGTGGTTATAACCAGTCTGGTTAGTGGAGGTTATAACCAGTCTGGTTAGTGGAGGTTATAACCAGTCTGGTTAGTGGAGGTTATAACCAGTCTGGTTAGTGGAGGTTATAACCAGTCTGGTTAGTGGAGGTTATAACCAGTCTGGTTAGTGGAGGTTATAACCAGTCTGGTTAGTGGAGGTTATAACCAGTCTGGTTAGTGGAGGTTATAACCAGTCTGGTTAGTGGAGGTTATAACCAGTCTGGTTAGTGGCGGTTATAACCGGTCCGGTTATAACCGGTCTGGTTTGTGGTGGTTATAAACGGTCTGGTTTGTGGTGGTTATAAACGGTCTGGTTAGTGGCGGTTATAACCGGTCTGGTTAGTGGCGGTTATAACCGGTCTGGTTAGTGGCGGTTATAACCGGTCTGGTTAGTGGCGGTTATAACCGGTCTGGTTAGTGGCGGTTATAACCGGTCTGGTTAGTGGCGGTTATAACCGGTCTGGTTAGTGGCGGTTATAACCGGTCTGGTTAGTGGCGGTTATAACCGGCTTGGTGGCGGTTATAACCGGTCTGGTTAGTGGCGGTTATAACCGGTCTGGTTAGTGGCGGTTATAACTCTGGTTAGTGGGCGGTTATAACCACGGATTTAGCCAACTTTGCACCTTTTGCCACATTTCAGGCTTCAAACATAAAGATATAAAACTGTATTTTTTTTTGTGAAGAATCAACAACAAGTGGGACACAATCATGAAGTGGAACAACATTTATTGGATATTTCAAACTTTTTTTTAACAAATCAAAACTGAAAAATTGGGCGCGCAAAATTATTCAGCTCCTTTACTTTCAGTGCAGGAAACTCTCTCCAGACGTTCAGTGAGGATCTCTAAATGATCCAATGTTGACCTAAATGACTAATGATGATAAATACAATCCACCTGTGTGTAATCAAAGTCTCGTATAATGCACCTGCACTATGATAGTCTCAGAGGTCCGTTAAAGCGCAGAGAGCATCATGAAGAACAAGGAAACACACCAGGCAGGTCCGAGATTCTGTTCTGAAGAAGTTTAAAGCTGGATTTGATACAAAAGATGTCCCAAGCTTTAAACATCCCAAGGAGCACTGTGCAAGCGATAATATTGAAATGGAAGGAGTATCAGACCACTGCAAATCTACCAAGACCTGGCCGTCCCTCTAAACTTTCAGCTCATACAAAGGAGAAGACTGATCAGAGATGCAGCCAAGAGGCCCATGATCACTCTGGATGAACTGCAGAGATCTACAGCTGAGGGTGGGAGACTCTGTCCATAGGACAACAATCAGTCGTATATTGCACAAATCTGGGCTTTATGGAAGAGTGGCAAGAAGAAAGCCATTTCTTAAAGATATCCATAAAAAGTGTAATTTAAAGTTTGCCACAAGCCACCTGGGAGACACACAAACATGTGGAAGAAGGTGCTCTGGTCAGAAATGAAAACAAAATTGAACTTTTTGGCAACAATGCAAAACGTTATGTTTGGCGTAAAAGCAACACAGCTCATCACCCTGAACACACCATCCCCACTGTCAAACATGGTGGTGGCAGCATCATGGTTTGGGCCTGCTTTTCTTCAGCAGGGACAGGGAAGATGGTTAAAATTGATGGGAAGATGGATGGAGCCAAATACAGGACCATTCTGGAAGAAAAAACCTGATGGAGTCTGCAAAAGACCTGAGACTGGGACGGAGATTTGTCTTCCAACAAGACAATGATCCAAAACATAAAGCAAAATCTACAATGGAATGGTTCAAAAATAAACCTATCCAGGTGTTAGAATGGCCAAGTCAAAGTCCAGACCTGAATCCAATCGAGAATCTGTGGAAAGAACTGAAAACTGCTGTTCACAAATGCTCTCCATCCAACCTCACTGAGCTCGAGCTGTTTTGCAAGGAGGAATGGGGAAAAAATTCAGTCTCTCGATGTGCAAAACTGATAGAGACATACCCCAAGCGACCTACAGCTGTAATCGCAGCAGAAGGTGGGTTAGTATTAACTTAAGGGGGCTAAATAATTTTGCACGCCCAATTTTTCAGTTTTTGATTTGTTAAAAAAGTTTGAAATATCCAATAAATGTCGTTCCAATTCATGATTATGTCCCAGTTGTTGTTGATTCTTCACAAAAAAAATACAGTTTTATATCTTTATGTTTGAAGCCTGAAATGTGGCGAAAGGTCGCAAAGTTCAAGGGGGTCGAACATTGCTGGAACATTGCTGCTATAACAGCCTCCACTCTTCTGGGAAGGCTTTCCACTAGATGTTGGAACATTGCTGCTATAACAGCCTCCACTCTTCTGGGAAGGCTTTCCACTAGATGTAGGAACATTGCTGCTATAACAGCCTCCACTCTTCTGGGAAGGCTTTCCACTAGATGTAGGAACATTGCTGCAGGGACTTGCTTCCATTCAGCCACAAGAGCATCAGTGAGGCCGTCCACTGATGTTGAGCGATTAGGTCTGGTTCTCAGTTGACGTTCCAAATCATCCTAAAGGTGTTCAATGGGGTTGAGGTCAGGGCTCTGTGCAGGCCAGTCAAGTTCTTCCACACCGATCTCGACAAACCATTTCTGTATGGGCCGCTCTTTGTGCATGGGGGCGTTGCCATGTGTAACCAGTGTGTGACCAGGCACTGGGACGGAGGGTGTGACCAGGCACTGGGACGGAGGTGTGACCAGGCACTGGGGACGGAGGTTTTGACCGGGCACTGGGGATTTGAGGTGTGACGGGCACTGGGGACGGAGGTTTGACCGGGCACTGGGGACGGAGGTGTGACCGGGCACTGGGGACGGAGGTTTGACCAGGCACTGGGGACGGAGGTTTGACCGGGGACGGAGGTTTGACCGGGGACGGAGGTTTGACCGGGGACGGAGGTTTGACCGGGGACGGAGGTTTGACCGGGGACGGAGGTGTAGAGGAGATGTCGTCATTGTTTGTGTCTGTCAGTTGGTGGAAACATATTATACAAAAAAATGACTTCCTCATAATGTGGTTGTTCTCCCAGGGCAGTACGGGCCGTGGTGGGGCCCCCAGGCAGCAGTGGAGGAGGATCCTGTGGTCATGTCGGGACACCTTCAGGGTTCAGATCGGACGTCTCTTGGTGCACACCCTCTCCCCTGCATTACCCTCCCAGGGACAGGAAGGAGGCTCTAGAGTTGTGTTCGACCCTGCAACCCTGACTTCCTCAAGGAGAGCCTCAGCCCCGGGTTAGAGGTAAGAGGTCGGGGTCACTGTTAGGGCTGAGCCCCAAACATCCTCAGGGAGAGCCTCAGCCCTGGTGAGAGGATGAGACGAGAGAGTGAATGAATGAAAGGTTGAGAGAGTGATCAAGAAGGCAAGATTGAAAAGAGAGGGCGAGGGGAGGGCGGGGCGGGCGAGGGAGGAGGCTGAGGAGGTGGCGAGGTTGCTCAAGCACTCACATTGACTCCACCGAACCCTTCTCCCCCTCCCTCTCTCTTTCCCCCTCCCCTCTCTCTTTCCCCCTCCCCTCTCTCTTTCCCCCTCCCCTCTCTCCCCTCCCCTCTCTCCCCCTCCCTCTCTCCCCCTCCCTCTCTCCCCCTCCCTTCTCTCCCTTCTCTCCCCTTCCCTTCTCTCTCCCCTCCCTTCTCTCCCCTTCTCTCCCCTTCCCTTCTCTCTCCCCCTCTATCTCCCCCTCTCTCTCCCCCTCCTCTCCTCTCTCCTCTCCTCATCCCCCCTCCTCTCTCCTCTCATCCCTCTCCTCTCATCCCCCTCCTCTCTCCTCTCATCCCTCTCTCCTCTCTCCCCCTCCCTCTCTCCTCTCCCCCTCCCCTCTCCTCTCTCCCTCTCCTCTCATCCCCCTCCTCTCATCCCTCTCCTTAAATCCCCCTCCCTTCTCTCCCCTTCCCTTCTCTCTCTCCCCCTCTCCTCTCCCCTAATAGTCTCTCCCCTCCCTCTCTCCCCTAATCTCTCCCTCCCTCTATCCCTCCCCTCTCCTAAATCTCCCTCTAGTAAAATAATCCCTCTCCTCTCTCCCCTCTCCTCTCTCCTCTCTCTCCCCTCTCCTCTCTCTCCCTCTCCTCTCTCTCTCCCCCTCTCCTCTAGTAAATCTCCCCTCTCCCACTCTAAATATCCCTCCCCTCTCCTCTCTCCCATAATCTCTCCCACTCCTCTCTCCCCTCTCCTCTCTCCCTCTCCCCCTCCTCTCATCCCTCTCCCCTCTCTCCCCCCCCTTCTCTCTCCCTTCCTCTCTCTCTCCTCTCCTCTCCTCCTCCCTCCTCTCTCTCCCCTCCTCTCTCCTCCTCTCTCCTCTCCCTCTCTCCTCTCCTCTCTCCTCTCTCTCCCTCTCTCCTCTCTCTCTCCCCTCTCCTCTCTCTCTCTCCTCTCCTCTCTCCTCTCTCCTCCTCCCTCCTCTCTCTCCCCTCCCCTCTCCTCTCTCTCCCTCCCTCTCTCCCCTCCTCTCTCCCCTCTCCCTCTCCCTCTCTCCCCTCTCCTCCTCTCCTCTCTCTCTCCCTTCTCCTCTCCTCTCTCCCTCTCTTCTCTCTCTCCTCTCCCCTCTCCCTCTCCTCTCTCTCCTCTCCCTCTCCTCCTCTCTCTCCCCCCTCTCCTCTCTCTCCCTCCTCTCTCCCTCTCCTCTCTCCCCTCTCCCTCCTTCTCATCCCTCTCCTCTCTCCCTCCTCCCTTCTCTCCCCCTCCCTTCTCTCTCCCTTCCCTTCTCTCTCTCCCTCTCTCCTCTCCCCTCCTCTCTCCCACTCCTCTCTCCCTACTCTCTCCCACTCCTCTCCTCACCTCTCTCTCTCACTCTCTCCTCTCTCCTCTCTCTCTCTCTCCCTCTCTCTCCCTCTCCTCCCCTCTCCTCTCTCTCTCCTCCTCTCCTCCTCCTCTCTCCCCTCTCCCACTCTCTCTCTCACTCCCCTCTCCTCTCTCCCCCTCCTCTCTCTCCCTCTCCCTCTCTCCCTCTCCCTCCTCTCTCTCTCCTCCCACTCTCCTCTCTCCCCACTCTCTCTCCCTCTCCTCTCCCTCTCCTCTCTCCCCTCCCTCTCTCTCTCCTCTCTCTCCCTCTCTCCTCTCTCTCCTCTCTCCTCTCTCTCTCCCCTCTCCTCTCTCTCTCCTCTCTCCTCTCTCTCCTCTCTCCTCTCTCCTCCTCCCTCTCTCCTCTCTCTCTCCCTCTCCTCTCTCCCTCTCCTCTAAAAAATAATAATATCCTCTCCCTCTCTCCCACTCCTCTCTCCTCTCTCCCTCTCCTCTCTCCCCTCTCCTCTCTCAGCATGGTCCCAAGCTAGCCATGTATCTGTATGAGATGCTCCATGACCATAAAAGATGCTCTGACCAAGAAAGGGAGCAGAGTACTCTGGGCAATTTCATGGCGTCACTGAAGTTGTGGGGCCATCGCACATCCCGCCCGCGCGCCGCACAAACCAGACCTACTGAAGGCCATCAAAGGGTACCCTTTACCTGACCCTGTAACCTATAACCTTACTCTATAATACAGGTATGCAAACTACGGCCCTACAGGCCGAGGATCCAGTCCCGAGGGGAGGTTTGAGTAAAAAATATAGACATATATTCTGTAAAACTTCAATTCATCAACCGGGTTTTTTGCTTTAATCACTGAACAGGCTTCTATTTGAGCCAGGCTTCTATTTAGAGAGGTGCTTCTATTTAGAGACAG
>NW_026277063.1:0-992 GCF_023373465.1 Oncorhynchus keta | reverse complement strand
GCCAAAAGGGATTCGTAACAGTTAGGATGAAGTGTGAATTCATGCCAGGAATAATAAGTGTGAAGTTTGATTTCCTCCCTTCTGTAATAAGCAGCCAATGAGGTATTTGTTCCTTTATTCATGTGTTTAATCTGAACCCGTTGTAACACCGGTTAAACTGTTATGTATGTAAGCACTTCAGAGTTATACCAAGCTAATAAGTCACTCGTAAGATAAGGTTGTAAGAGTGTGCTTAACTGTATTTTTCATTTACTTTATAGTTCTCCCGGAAGGTGATAATTCTTACTAAAAGCCGCCAGTTAAAATCAAGGAACGGTTGTGCTCGTGGTTACTGAAGGGAGCGACACGACCATTATCCGTTTCGAATTCACCAACTCAAAGACGTTTGCCCGCTCCATCATAACTCCGTAAGTTTTCCCTCCCTGTGTAGATCAAACGTCCTGCCTGTAAATCCTGGGTATGCCCACTTCATTAATTAATAAGATGTGTAGAAAACTGTTTAGCCATAGTTAAAGGCCTTTCATAAAGAGGCTGTCCTGATTGCATGTGCCTCATGTTTAACACTTATTGCTTGTTACCAAATACTACTGTTGTACATTTAATCTCCACTAGCAGATTTCGTTGCATTTGCACAAATTCTGTCATGTTACTGTGGTCTTTTTAAAAGTCAATAAATATGTGTGTAGAGTGTACATGTTTGTTTCACTGTAGATCTGTTTAAGACCTCCTAGAAACACCTAATTTCATCCCACAGCATTAATTAATAAGCCATAAGTAAAGGCCTTTCATAAAGCTGCTGTCATGATAAACCTGAATCTGAAAGTACCTTTAGGATCTTTTCTTTGGGGTTCTAATCTCCCCAGGTGTACATGCACTGAAAATCCTTAGGCTGGAGCCATCTGGAAGCTCTGTGCCTGTACATATAAAGAGAACTAAATAGGAAACTAGGCTGAGAAACATTATTTAGATGGCTGTTTAATTGTTGTTTAAAT
>NW_026277062.1:0-1041 GCF_023373465.1 Oncorhynchus keta | reverse complement strand
GGGGGGTTCTAGACCGTAGAGAGGATAAACGAGTCAAACGGTTAAAGTCAGATGAGTGTTTTCATCGTAACAACAGTGGAGTTGACAGTAGCCCCTGGACTAACTATTACTGTGGACATGAGGGGGGCTTCTAGACCGTAGAGAGGATAAACGAGTCAAACGGTTAAAGTCAGATGAGTGATTTCATCGTAACAACAGTGGAGTTGACAGTAGCCCCTGGACTAACCATTACTGTGGACATGAGGGGGGGGTTCTAGACCGTAGAGAGGATAAACGAGTCAAACGGTTAAAGTCAGATGAGTGTTTTCATCGTAACAACAGTGGAGTTGACAGTAGCCCCTGGACTAACTATTACTGTGGACATGAGGGGGGCGTTCTAGACCGTAGAGAGGATAAACGAGTCAAACGGTTAAAGTCAGATGAGTGATTTCATCGTAACAACAGTGGAGTTGACAGTAGCCCCTGGACTAACCATTACTGTGGACATGAGGGGGGTTCTAGACCGTAGAGAGGATAAACGAGTCAAACGGTTAAAGTCAGATGAGTGTTTTCATCGTAACAACAGTGGAGTTGACAGTAGCCCCTGGACTAACTATTACTGTGGACATGAGGGGGGTTCTAGACCGTAGAGAGGATAAACGAGTCAAACGGTTAAAGTCAGATGAGTGATTTCATCGTAACAACAGTGGAGTTGACAGTAGCCCCTGGACTAACCATTACTGTGGACATGAGGGGGGTTCTAGACCGTAGAGAGGATAAACGAGTCAAACGGTTAAAGTCAGATGAGTGTTTTCATCGTAACAACAGTGGAGTTGACAGTAGCCCCTGGACTAACCATTACTGTGGAGAACAACCACCATCTTGTCTGCTAACTGTTCCCACAGGACTGCTACTCTGACCGAACCACCAACAAATTGATATTTCACTTTGCCGAACCATGATGAATACAGGCTGCGGTTTCTCTGTGTCCACAGTCTCTGGAAGGCTACTGTTGAGTCAGTGGGAGAATCTCAATTTGCTCACGTCCTCTCTCCTCACTTC